>NC_057802.1:90392244-90400276 GCF_018294505.1 Triticum aestivum
GAGAGAGAGGGGGGGTATAATTAGGAGGGGGCCGAGGGGTGGCTTGGGGGAGGGGCAAGGTGCGGCGGCGGGGCTTCCCGTGTCCGCCATGGACACGGCGACGGCGGCGTCGTGCGGAGAGAGGAGAGGGGCGCGGGGGTGGGCCGGCGGCCTGGGCTCGGCCCAGCGGGCGCGCGCGTCCTTTTTTAAAAAAAAATAAGTTCCGCGGAAAATAATTCACAGAAAAATAAATAAAAATCGGAAAAATATAAAATAAATTTTCCCCGTCTAGTTAGAAAATCGAGAATAGGGTGAACATTTTTTTAACACAAAATAAATATTTTGAAAACATGCAATATTTTTAATGCAATAAAAATTGCAAATAAAATCCAAATAAATTCCAATAAAAGATTTTAACATTTTTCCTCCAGTATTTCAATTGTTTTGGAGAAGTCATATTTTCTCCTCTCATTTATTTTGTTTAATGAAATATTCTTCCGGAGAGAAAATGATTAAAACCAAAATCCTCATCTTATTATTTGACGAAAATCAAATATGAAAATTCGAGAAAATCCCCAACTCTCTCCGAGGGTCCTTGAGTTGCTTAGGATTTATCGAGGATTTGTCAAGATGCAATAAAACATGATATGCAAATGATGATCTATGTATAACATACCAAATTAAAAATTTGGGATGTTACAAACCTACCCCCCTTAAGATGAATCTCGCCCTCGAGACTCGGGTTGGCTAGAAAACAGGTGGGAGTGGTCTTTCCGTAGATCTTCCTCTCGCTCCCAAGTGGCTTCATCCTCCGTGTGGTGACTCCACTGAACTTTGCAAAATTTGATAACCTTACTGCGGGTAACTCGGCTGGCATACTCAAGAATCTTAACTGGTTTCTCCTCATAGGTCAAATCACTTTCCAGCTGAATCGCTTCCAGTGGCACAGTATCTCTCAGTGGTATCTCAACCATCTCTGCGTGGCACTTCTTCAACTGCGAAACGTGAAATACATCATGTACTCCAGACAATCCTTCGGGCAATTCCAGCTTGTAAGCAACCTCTCCCATACGTTCCACAACTATGTATGGTCCGATAAAACGGGGCGCTAACTTTCCCTTAACTCCAAAGCGCTTCACTCCACGAAGTGGTGATACTCGAAGGTACACTCTGTCTCCGACTTCGTGAACTGTCTCTTTTCGTTTAGAATCAGCATAACTCTTCTGCCTGGACTGGGCTACCTTGAGCCTATCGCGAATCAACCTCACTTTCTGTTCAGACTCCTTAATCAAATCTGGTCCAAACAACTGACGGTCTCCAACTTCGTCCCATAACAACGGTGTTCTACACCTCCTTCCGTACAAGGCTTCGAAAGGGGCCATCTTCAAACTGGTTTGATAACTGTTGTTATAAGAAAACTCCGCATATGGCAAATTGTCGTCCCAACTAGATCCATAATCTAGTGCACATGCTCTCAACATGTCCTCCAAAATCTGGTTGACTCTTTCGGTCTGTCCATCTGTCTGTGGGTGAAATGTTGTACTAAATTCTAGCCTGGTTCCCAATGTTTCATGTAACTGCTTCCAAAACTTCGAGGTAAATTGAGTTCCTCTGTCTGATACAATGGTCCTCGGAACTCCATGCAAACATACTATCCTGGTCATGTATATCTTTGCCAACTTAGCACTTGTGTAAGTGGTCTTTACTGGAATGAAATGAGCCACTTTCGTCAAACGGTCGACTACAACCCATATTGAGTCATAGCCTGAACGAGTCCTGGGTAATCCTGTGATAAAATCCATGCCTATTTTATCCCACTTCCATTCGGGTATCGGCAATGGTTGTAGCAATCCTGCTGGCTTCTGATGCTCTGCCTTCACTCTCTGACATACATCACAAACTGCTACATACTCTGCAATATCCTTCTTCATTCCGGTCCACCAGAAAGTATTCTTCAAATCCAAATACATCTTGGTATTCCCTGGGTGAATCGAGTACGGTGAATCATGGGCTTCTTGCAAAATCAACTTCCTGATCTCCGGATCATTTGGCACATATACACGGTCCTCGAACCATAAGGTATCGTGCTCATCCTCACGAAATCCCTTGGCTTTTCCTTTGCTCATCTTCTCCTTTATCTCTTCAATCTCCTTGTCTGTCTTCTGAGCTTCTCTGATCCTTTCCATCAAGGTAGACTGAATCTCCAATGTCGCTAAATAGCCTCTTGGGACTATCTCCAAACATAGCTCGCGAAGGTCCTTGGCTAACTCCTGAGGTAACTCTCCTGTCATGAGGGTGTTGATATGACTCTTGCGGCTCAACGCGTCTGCTACTACGTTAGCCTTTCCAGGGTGATAATGCAATCTCATATCATAATCTTTAATGAGCTCCAACCATCTCCTCTGTCTGAGATTTAACTCCTTCTGCGTGAAAATGTACTTCAAACTCTTGTGATCCGTGTACACCTCACAATGGTTTCCGATGAGAAAATGTCTCCATGTCTTCAATGCATGCACCACGGCTGCTAACTCCAAATCATGCGTGGCATAATTCTTCTCATGGGGTTTAAGTTGTCGTGAAGCATATGACACAACTCTTCCTTCCTGCATAAGCACTGCTCCAAGTCCTCGACGAGAAGCGTCGCAATAAACTTCATAGTCCTTGCGTTGATCTGGCAGAATCAACACTGGTGAGGTAACCAATCGTTTCTTCAACTCTTGGAAACTAGCTTCACATTCCTCAGTCCAATTGAATTTGGTGTCTTTCTTCAATAGCTCAGTCATGGGCTTGGCAATCTTCGAGAAATTCTCGATGAATCTCCGGTAGTATCCTGCAAGTCCAAGAAAACTCCGAATTTCTCCAACTGTCGTGGGTGATTCCCAACTTGTCACTGTGTCAACCTTGGCAGGGTCTACTGCTATTCCTTCTCCAGAAATAACATGTCCAAGGAATCCAACTTCCTTCAGCCAAAACTCACATTTGCTGAACTTGGCATATAACTGGTGTTCTCTGAGCTTCTCAAGTACCAATCGTAAATGCTCCTCATGCTCTTCCTCATCCTTGGAAAAGATTAAAATATCATCAATGAACACCACGACGAACTTATCCAAAAACTCCATAAACACTTTGTTCATCAGGTTCATGAAATAGGCAGGTGCGTTAGTCAGTCCAAATGACATAACGGTATACTCATACAATCCATATCTGGTGGTAAATGCCGTCTTGGGTATATCCTGCTCTCGAATCTTTAACTGGTGGTATCCTGATCGTAGATCGATCTTGGAAAATACTTTAGCTCCTTGTAGGCGGTCAAACAAATCATTGATCATCGGCAGTGGGTACTTGTTTTTGATGGTCACTTCATTCAATCCTCGGTAATCAACAACCATCCTTAGCGATCCATCTTTCTTCTCCACTAGAAGTACTAGTGATCCCCAAGGTGACGAACTTGGGCGAATATAGCCTTTATCCAGTAACTCCTTGATATGTTTCTTAATTTCCTCCAAATCTTTTGCGGGCATCCTGTACGGTCTCTTAGATATTGGCCCTGTGCCTGGCAAAAGTTCAATCAAGAACTCAATGTCTCTATCTGGTGGCATGCCTGGCAACTCTTCTCGAAATACATCCGGATAATCCTTCACCACTGGTACTTCCTCCTGTACAACTCCTGATAAGGAATTTACTTGAGTCCTCTTCGGCATATGTCGGGATACATACTTGATCCTTTTCCCTTCCGGGGTGGTAAGCAAAATTGTCTTGCTGGCACAATCGATGTTTCCTCCATACAACGATAGCCAATCCATTCCCAAAATCACATCCAAACCTTGCGATTCCAAAACAATGAGGTCTGAGGGGAAAACATGCCTTCCAATGGCCAATGGTATCTGAAAACATCCTTGGGTTGCCATATACTCTGCTCCTGGCGAGGTTACTAACATAGGGGTTTTGAGAACTTGGGTGGACATCTTAAACTTATTCACGAATCCCCTTGATATGTATGAATGCGATGCACCAGTATCGAAAAGAACGGTTGCAGTAAATGACTTAACCAAAAACTTACCTATTACTGCATCAGGCTGAGCTTCAACCTCCTCCACGCTCACGTGGTTCACATGTCCTTTGTTGAACGGGTTCGGCTTCTTCCCAGAGCTTCCATTGCCATTTCCATTTTGGGCTTCAGGGCAATCAGTTGCATAATGTCTAGTCTTCTGGCACTTGAAACAAGTAATGTGACTTAGATCCCTCTTGGTTGGGGTAGATGGGTTGGTGCGGTTTTGTCCGTTTCCTCCTCCATTCCCATTACCATTCTTGGAGCCATTATGGTTGTGCGAACTACCTCCTCCATGGGTATGCTGAAACTGTCCTCCCGGCTTCGGGGCAAATCGTGGCTTCTGCTGGGCTCTAGAATTATACTTCCCTTGTCCATACTTCCTCTTGCGGTTTTCAATTTGCTGCTGCTTCCCTTCAATCATGAGAGCTCTATCTACCAGTTCCTGGTAGTTGTTGAAGGTTGCTACCATCAACTGCATACTCAATTCATCATTCAGCCCTTCCAAAAATTTCTCCTGCTTGGCAGCATCTGTAGCAACGTCATCTGGTGCATAACGTGCTAGCTTACTGAATTCCTCCACATACTGGCCTACGGTGCGTCCTCCTTGGCGTAGGTTGCGAAACTCACGCTTCTTCATAGCCATAGCTCCTGCTGAAACATGTGCTGTATGGAAAGCTTGCTGTAACTGGTCCCATGTGACAGTGTCAATAGGGTGTGTGGCTGTATAATTCTCCCACCATGATGTTGCGGGTCCATCAAGCTGATGTGCGGCAAAACGCACTCTTTCCGCATCTGTGCATCCTGCAGTGGTCAACTCCCTTCCAACTTTGCGGAGCCAATCATCTGCAACAATCGGCTCGGTGCTACTGGAAAACACCGGCGGGTTTAGCCTTAAGAAACGGGCTAAGTGATCAGCAGGTGGTGGTGGCGGTGGGTTGTTGTTGTTGCCTTGGTTCTGCACTAACACTTGCATCAGGGCATTCTGTTGCTGAATCAACTGGGTGATCTCTGGCGGGGAAACAAATCCGGTGTCACGTCTCGGAGGCATCTGATAGGTTTAGAAAAGATGAGAGTTAAGAATAGAATGAGGTCTAGAGAGAAAACACTACCCATATGCTCATGAGACAAATTCAATCAATATCACTCAATCAATTCAAACAAGGCAAAATAATCGATCTAACTAGCGTTACAAAGTGCTTGAACTATACTATTAAATGGGGGAAAACTACTACTGATATGGTGGTCTACTAGAAATTCTGATCCGTTGAAGACTCCATGATGTCTGCTCCAGCTTCGTCAACCCAGTCATCTTCACTTGGTTCCGAGTCAGTGTCGTCGATGATGATGTAGTTATCCGGACAAGTGCATTCGTCGACTTCTGCTTTTGGCACTGGATTTCCCATGAATACTCCAATCTTCTTCTCCAGGTCGTCATTCTTCCCTACTAGTGCGTTGATTTCCTCCAAATAATCTTCGCGTGTAGCCTTGAGTTCTTCTTGGAGCTCTTTGATCTTCGTTAATGCCTTCTTTAGTTCTTCCTTGTCCGTGCACATCTGGTTCTCCTGGCGACGAATATGTTGGTTCTGCTCCTGGATGAAAGCTGCAATTGATCCATCCTTCTTGGTTCTGATCATCTCCCATTGCGCGTCTCGGCGTCCACAAATTTGGTAAATTGTATCCTTAAGCTCCTGGTGATAGACTTCTCCAATGCGTCCCATGGCGATGTGTGCGGCCATGCTCTTCCCTAAACTCCAAGTTGGTGCTTCGAAAACCAATCTTATGGGTTCAGTAATTGGCACAAACGTCCTTCCTGGAATGATAACTTGAATCTTCCAGCTCTCCTCTTCGGGTAATGTGGCGTTGTAGGTTCTGGTGATGCTTGGTATTCCTATATTCAAGTACTTGGTGACTTCCTTCAAGTGTCGTCCAAACGGCGTGTCTTCATCGGGTTGCATGAACTTGCTCCTTGCATTGGCCATTCCTAAAAGAGGTAGAAAGTGGAGAGGGATCAGAAATAAGAAGAGAGAAACTTTCTAGGGCTTAAGCTTAGTGGTCGTGTCCTACAGTCAGCGTGTGCTCTGATACCAACTTTGTAGCGACCAGACCTCAAATGGTCTGTGCTGCTGTGCACCAGTGTCATCCCTGGATCAGTAATGCTGACACGCACAGTACAAATGGAGGATTTATAACAGAGTAGCAATCACACACTTATTACATCGAATATCTCCGAAGAGATTAAGTATGATAAACATGGCTTAAGGCCATCTAATAACGATAACAGCGGAAGACTTGGAAGATAAGTGAGTCCATCAACTCCAGCGGCATCACTGAGTATAAGACCACGACCTAAGGCACCTTACTCGTCGTCTGAAAAGTCTGCAACATAAAACGTTGCAGCCCGAAAATGGGTCAGCACATAGGATATGCTGGCAATGTAACACATAGAGAGTAATGAACAATAACAATGCTATACTACATGCATATATGGCTGGTGGAAAGCTCTATGGTTACAGTTTTGCGAAAAGCCAATTTTATCCTACTCCAAAGGAATAAATTGTATTTAACTATCATGGTGGTTGTGAAACATTGAGAAGGTACCTCCAACTCAATCCCAATTAGGTGTCATCATTAACCCAACAAAATTAATTAAAGGTAACATGGTGATGAGATTCAAATGATAATCCAGGTACTAGATACTCAAGTTGTCCATAACCGGGGACACGGCTAACCATGATTAGTTTGTACACTCAGCAGAGGTTTGCACACTTTTCCCCACAAGACTCGATCGCCTCCGCTTGATTCTCGCACTGCATGATGTTTGAGAAACGGATGACCGAGACACAGCCTTTCAGAAACAATCACTCTTTACTCTGGATGGACCGGTACACCTACTTTCCCCTACATCTGCTAGCCCACCTCTTCAAGAGATCTTGTAACCTACTCAACTATGTTAGAGCCCATAATAGCTTGTGGCTGCACACGGAAGTTTCTAGCATGAATAATCTTATGATCCCTTTGAGCCTGGGTGGCGGACCTTATACAAACAGACAACACTGGGTTCTCCAGGTGCCTCAATCCACCCAGATGTGAGTTTTAGTTGCCACCTTAAGTTGAACCATTAATAAACATCTCACATCTGTCATGAATATCACTCAAACCCATCCACGTCTACGAGCATAGCATGGCAATAATAAAGCAACGTAGAAGTAACTCCCAAGGGTTTGAATAGAAAACAGGTAATAGGTACTACCTCAACTACTTCCCAATACCCACAATTTAATTAGATCCTAATCATGCAATGTTTGAAGAAAAGATCTAATGCAATAAAACTGGGTATGAAAAGTATGATCAAGGTGTTACTTGCCTTGCTGATGATCCGCAAAACCTAACGAGTCGAAGTAACAAGCGGCACACTCCGGGTACTCTATCGCAAACAAACAAGCATACAATCAGTACTCATCTAATGCACATGTAAAACTCGAATGAAAGATCCAACCAGAAAGTTCAACTTAAGAACTCCGGTTTGCAAAAAGAATCAACTCGAAAGAAGCAACGAAAGTCAAACGGCGAAAGAAAGAAGCTTCGTTTACTAATCTGGATCTAGGTCAAATTTTACTGTAGCAAAAACTTGTTTGAGTAGGTTAAACGGAAAGAGAATTTCGAGACGAAACTCTAGGCGCTTGAATCGCCTGATTCCGATAAACGAGCGAGAAGTTAAACAGAATCGAACATTCGATCAGAAATCGAATCTGAGATAATCGCAGAAAAAATCCGACGAAAAAGAAAAACGGACGAACGGTTAAAGAACGGACGTTCGTTAACAGAGAAAAAACCGACGAACTCGTTCGTTAAAACGAACGGTTCGGTGAACGCTCGCAAAATAATAAAACCAAAAAAAACGATCTAGGTTTTTTTTAATAAAACGAAGGGTTTTTTTAACAAAAACCGGCAAAGTCGAACGGGGCACCGAGGCAGTACCTCGTCGGGCGGCTCCGGCGAGGG
>NC_057802.1:90400837-90403347 GCF_018294505.1 Triticum aestivum
CGCTCGGCGAGATGAGGGGCGGCGGCGGCGGCTTGATGAGAGGAGAGAGAGAGGGGGGCCGAGGGGTGGCTTGGGGGAGGGGCAAGGTGCGGCGGCGGGGCTTCCCGTGTCCGCCATGGACACGGCGACGGCGGCGTCGTGCGGAGAGAGGAGAGGGGCGCGGGGGTGGGCCGGCGGCCTGGGCTCGGCCCAGCGGGCGCGCGCGTCCTTTTTTTTAAAAAAAAAGTAAGTTCCACGGAAAATAATTCACAGAAAAATAAATAAAAATCGGAAAAATGTAAAATAAATTTTCCCCGTCTAGTTAGAAAATCTAGAATAGGGTGAACATTGTTTTAACACAAAATAAATATTTTGAAAACATGCAATATTTTTAATGCAATAAAAATTGCAAATAAAATCCAAGTAAATTCCAATAAAAGATTTTAACATTTTTCCTCCAGTATTTCAATTGTTTTGGAGAAGTCATATTTTCTCCTCTCATTTATTTTGTTTAATGAAATATTCTTCCGGAGAGAAAATAATTAAAACCAAAATCCTCGTCTTATTATTTGACGAAAATCAAATATGAAAATTCGAGAAAATCCCCAACTCTCTCCGAGGGTCCTTGAGTTGCTTAGGATTTATCGTGGATTTGTCAAGATGCAATAAAACATGATATGCAAATGATGATCTATGTATAACATACCAAATTGAAAATTTGGGACGTTACATTTTGAAACACTCTATTCCTTATTTCTTAACTTTTCCTGGTAGCTATTTAGTGTCTACTTTTGATTCCATTATTGTTACTGAACAAAATTTTCATGTAATATTTTTTTAACTAGTATACATAAATATTTGTATAGCATTCTTGTTCTAGAATGATTTTTTTAATAAATCAACATAATGATTTGATAATTTTTTGAGTTGATAGTGCTTCATTTTTCATGTGACAAATTGAAGTTTATCGAATACTGTTTTATTTGGGTTTTTTCTGTGCTGTTGGTGTGATGTTTGGGCCGATATCATGTATGGGCACTCGTTGGGTTTTGAGTTATTTTCTGGTGTGACTACGACTTGCTTAACGCGAGAGAGAGCCACCGCTCGCCTCAAGTGGCTCGAGAATGGACCGGTCCACTCGGCTTCCTGAAGCACCGATGGTTTTCAACATTTGAATCGTCTTTTTCTTCTTTCCTTTTTTTTCTGGTTGCTTGACTTCTTCTTTGCTTCTACTTTGCCTTCTTGTTTTCGTTCAATATCCTACACGCTTCTTCTTTGCTTCTAATTTCTTTTCTTCTAACTTTTTCAATGTTTGTTTGAAAATGTTGGTTACTCAAAGAAAAATGTTAATTTGGTAGTTAAGAAATGCATGTGTAATACTTATGGAATATACATCAACAAAGGTGAAAAAAATGTACATTAAAAACAGTTTAAAGCCTTTTGGAGATGTGTAGGTAATGTGTTTTAAATATGCACTTAAAAATGGGCATGATATATCCAAATAAGATAGTGTACCCAATGGTAAAAAAAATATTGATTGTTCAAAGGAAAAAATGTTATTTTAGCAGTCAAGAAATGTATGTGCATTTTTTTGAATCTAGAAATGTATGTGCAAGATACATGAAATTGAAAACAGATGAAAAAGGTACAATTGTTAAATGTATCTGCTTTTGGAAAAAGTGTTGAAAATGTATTTAAAAATGTTCAGAAAAACCAAAAAATACAAGAAGTATACATTAAAAATGGTTTAAGCTTTTTGGAAAAGTGTTGGTAATGTTATTTAAATATGTATTTGAAAATTGGTCATGATATATCCTAATAAGAAAATGTACACCTGGTGGTATGAAATGTTGATTGCTCAAAGGAAAGATGCTGATTTAGTAGTTAAGAAATGTATGTCCAAGATGGTTGAACATAAAAAAGGGTGCGGGAATAATACAATTGTTAAATGGATTTGCCTTGGGAAAAATGTTTAAAAGTATTAAAAACGATCAAAAAAGCCTTAAAAAGAGAAGAAATGTACGTTAAAAAGTGTTATTAAGCCTTGTTGGAAAAATGTTGGCAATGTGTTTTAAATATGTATTGTAAAACTCTAAATAAAGAAAATGCACGCTTAGTGTAAGAAATTGTTAATAATTCATTTGAAAAGTGTTAAACGTGTATACAAAAATGCTTTTGATGTATACGAATAACGTACAACATTTATTAAAAAGTAGTCATTAAAAAGTAAAAAAATTAATCATGTATTTAATTAAACAAGTGTAAAAAAATGTTCTGATGTATATGAAAAATATACAATGTTTATGAAAAATTAAACATAAAAATATATATTGAAAAAAATGTTGATCATGTCATATAGAAACGTTAATACTGTACACAAATAATGTTTCAAATGTGTAAAAACAATATTCAATATGTATGAAAAATAGGCATAAAAACATATATATGATAAAATGTTAATCATATATTGAAAATGCTAAACATGTGTAAAAAGTGTTCCTTATGTATTCAAAATATGTACAGTGTATATA
>NC_057802.1:90403664-90413987 GCF_018294505.1 Triticum aestivum
CCATGTGTTGAAATATATTTAATGTATACAGAAAAGTTGTTTCAGATGTATATGAAAAATAGTTCATTTATTAGAAAATTTTAAAAAAATATTAAAAATGTTCCTGTCCTATTAAAAAATGAAAGCAAACAAACAAACAAAGGAAAGTGAAGAATCCAAGGAAAAAATAAAACCAAAAAATCAATGCAAAAAGAGTGAATACAGTGTAAACTGACAAAGAAACAAAGGAAAAACAATGAAGATTGGAAAAGAAACAAAGAAAACAGAAAAATAAAAACCAAAAGAAACGTAAGCAAGAAAGAAACAAAGAAAATGGAAAAACAAAGTGAAAACCAAATCAAACAGTAATTAAAACCACAGAAAAAGAAACATATATGATAAAACAGACCAATTCTATCAATAATCAAACAGAAGAAAAAAACCAACAAAACTTACACATCGGACGAATGAGCAAAAGAAAAATAGCGAATTAAGCCGGCCCAAAAGCTATGGAAAGATAAAAAAAATCCTTCGTATGAAAGCTCCTTCCATCTGCTATAAGCGAGATATGGTTCCTCCTATGTGCCGCACCTTGTGTCGAACAAACACGAGTCACACAGGGGCTCACCCAACTGGGTCGTCCCTACAGTGCGCAAATGGTGCCGCAAACAAATCCAAGAAGGGTAATGCGTGCATGATCAATCAAACCACATACCTAGTGCTGTTGATTTTAATGGCTTTGAGCGTGTGATGAATCAAACCACCTACCGTTGTTGATCCTTTAATGGCTTTGCGCGTGTGATGAATCAAACCACCTACCGTTGTTGGTCCTACTGGCTAGCCATTGTAGGGGTATAAAAACTATAAGCCGCGACATTTGTTTTTTGAAAATACTGATTTGTTTTGAAACATGAACATTTTCAATTTTGTGAATAAATTTTAAAAGCCTAAAAAATATTTTGGGAAACCCAATTTTTTTAAAATGCGATCATTTTTTGAAATTGTGATTTTTTTGAAGACATGGACAATTTTGAAATACCTAATCATTTTTGAATTTATATTATTTTTGGAAGTATGTATTTTTTCTGATTATTTATCAAATATTTAAAACGGCAAAAGTTTCTGAAACTCATGAATATTTTTTGAGTTTGTGAGAAAATTTTAAAAATGTGAACATTTCTTGGAATTTTGTAATTCTAAACTTTTTTTGAATTTTCTAACACTGTAAAAATAAGCAAAGAATTCTATAATTCTAAACTTTTTTTGAATCTCTGTACATTCTTTCAAATTTTTGAACAAAATATCTTAACAGGAATAGTTTTTGAGATTTTTTAAATTGCGAACATTTTTTAAATTGTATAACTGATTTTGAGAAAAGAGAAATAAACTTGATAACCAAAAAAGAAACAGGAAAGAAAAAGAACAATAGAAACAGAAATAGATTCCGAAAAGACGAAAACGGGCCGGGTAAGTCGTGGGCTCCCCTGTGCTAAGCCCCGACTACTCGACGCACCGCGTGTCAAATAGGGATTTCCGCGAGATACAGCTCTCGCGTTGTTTTTGTCGGCCGGGTGCAACGACCAAGAAAAGCCCAAGCAAAGTAGGGTTACGCGACTGCTGGGTCTGCCCACCTTCTTCCTCCGCCTCCGTCCGTTTCTCTTCTCTACGAACGCAGCACGCAACGTGGTCGAGACTACACAACCTAGAAAAAATCCCATCGATCTGCTCCAGCTTTGCGGCGCGGCAGCCAGCCAGCCAGCACCCATGGCGGTGGAAGGGATAACCGAGGGCGTGAGGGGCCTCAAGGTGGAGGACGGCGAGGGGGCGGCGGGCGCCGCGGCCGACGCGCCGGCCGCCGCCGCCGCCGGCGGGGAGGGGCAGAGGCGGGGCGCCAGCGCCAGCAGCAACCGCATCCAGGTGTCCAACACGAAGAAGCCCCTCTTCTTCTACGTCAACCTCGCCAAGGTACCGTGCCGGCCAATCCACCTTTTGGTTCGATCCCCCCATTCGTCGGCGCCGTCTCTGAAACGATTTTGCTCCGTTCGTTGGTTGGTTGGTTGCAGAGGTATATGCAGCAGCACGGCGACGTCGAGCTCTCGGCGCTCGGGATGGGTGAGTCTCGTTTCTCCCGTGCCTCTGATTCATTGAATGCCGGTGGGGATGTGGTTTTGGTAACGCTGCTTGTTATATCATCTAAATCTCCATCGGATTGCCATGTTTACACTATTTATGGTGTGATTGCTGCCTCGCGTTTTCGCGAATTTGGTCGAGTGATTGTGCGGTCATATTTTACAGCTTAGATGTGTAGTTAACCGCTACAGACCTTCGGGACAGCTGGATCCGCAAAATATTCTGTTATTGCTTAAACCCTAACATTTTCCCTGGACTGTGGTGTTGCCAGTTTCAGAAACTGGTGGGTTCATTTGATAAAAAGAATTGCACCCTAACGTTCTCCTGTGATATTTTTTTGCTTAATCTGTTCTCGTTAGTGTTCTGTCATGGGATATGCATGTTTGCATAACTGAATATTGTGTATTCAGTTGTGCAAAAGTCAAGCGGATTGTATCTCGCGCTCTTGAGTACTCGTCCAGTGGGGGAAAGACAGCGTTCTTGAGTACTCAGCCAGTGGGGGAAAGATCGCCTCCCACGTTTTCTTTGCAAGAAGAAGAAACCTCACTTCCCGACCGAGAAACCCCCACGAACCCTGACAGACCGCACACACAGGCCGGCCGCCACCATTACTACTGGCCGGGCTGGCACCATGCAGATATAAGGGTTGCCAGCGAGGAAGGTTTTCTAACCAGCCCTGAAAATTTGCTCCCACGGGGAATCATGCGCTGGTCGTGCTACTCAGGAGCCACAACCATTACACTATGGACCTTTTCGCTCTCGCGTTCTTGAGTAATCTCATATAACTATGGCCCTACCCACAATACTTCTGCTTCTGCAAACCATGGGCATTTTGACATGGATGTAGAAAAACACAAGCATGAGTCTTTAAGATTCCCAAGTAAAATTCATTGATTACATATGTAAGTTAATGGCTACCATCTGGACATATTAGTGGCACTACCATATTCATTGAGTTTCTGTGGTTTGATGTTTTCTTTATTGTTGAAGTTGGCACTAACCAAGATCTGTTTGCAGCCATTGCGACTGTTGTAACCGTGGCGGAGATTCTGAAGAACAACGGCCTCGCTGTTGAGAAGAGTAAGAACCGTCTTCTTTCCTTGTAATGCAGATTATGTCTGATCATATATATCGTGGGCAGCATTGCTGCCATGAACATTCTCCACATTTGTCATTATTTACTCTGAACTTTCCTCTTTTAACCTTGTCGTGTGTAGAGATTAGAACATCCACGGTGGAAATAAACGACGAATCGAGAGGCCGCCCATTCCAAAAGGCCAAGGTAACAGAGAAGAAGAAACGATGTTTTATCAGCAGTGTGCCTTATTTCTTTGTTTGTCAATATATGCCAGTTCTCTTATGTATGAAGTGTTACCGAGACTGACTTACCTATGGATTCACACAGATTGAGATAGAGTTGGGAAAGAGCGAGAAATTCGACGAGTTGATGGCCTCTGCTGCGGCAGATGCCGAAGAAGGCGAGGAGGAGGCCTGAAGAACCAAACAAAGCCGTAGCGACTGCATCCTGTTGCTCTACTTTGTTATCGCTGTTGTTTAAAACTTTCAAAACCAATGCACGAGACATGGCGTGTGTCCCTGTTTAACTTGTATTTTCGTAGTGTCAGTGTTTGTGAACTCTTTGTCTGATGATAATCTGTTTCGCGTGCATTTCTTGCTCCAAACCACTGGCTGGTTCGTATTGCTGGAAATAATCTTTTTCGCGTGTGCTCCGTTTGGTCCTATAATCTGGTGGCTCTACGTTTATAATCTTGTTGATTGATATTACTATGGTGCGAATGTACAGGCTGTGCTTCTCATGTAATTTTATTTTCCGTTTGGACTTTGGAATGTGAAATTCTGGAAGCAAATGCAAACCCGTTTTACCCTGGCCAAATTACCGGTTGCTGGACGTGCCACGTAGCCTGATGCGCACCGCGCGTTGGGCTGCGAAGAGAATGAAGCTTCAAACAAGCCACCGCACAGCAGGTACACGAGAGGAAGGAAAGAGGCGATGGCGACCATGGCCGGGCGCTACTGCTGCAGCTACTACAGCTCGCCCTCTGCGCCGCCGCCCCAGCGGCAGCGCGGGCCTCCGCTGCAGCTGCAACCGGCGGGAGGACGAGGACGGGGACTCCGGCGACCGAGCCTACGGGCGGTCGCGTCGGCGGCGGCGGAGCCCGTGAAGGCGGCCACGGACGCCGAGTTCTTCCAGCCCGCCGACTCGAGGCCTATCATGCTCTTCGACGGCGTGTGCAACCTGTGCAACGGCGGCGTCCGGTTCGTGCGGGAGCACGACCCCGGCCGGAGCATCAGGTACGTCCCCCTCCAGAGCGACTCCGGGAGGAAGCTCCTGCGCCGGTCCGGCAGAAGCCCCGACGACATCTCCAGCGTCGTCCTCGTCGAGAAGGACAGGTAACCATCGCCTCTAGCTGCTCTGCTATTGTCAATGGACATCAGCCATGGACCAAGTGTGAGAAATGTTTTTTGGAAGTGCAGGTCATACATCAAGTCTGATGCCGTGCTGAGGATAATGGAGTACCTGAACCTGCCGTTCCCGCAGCTCGCCGCGTTCCTCAAAATTGCCCCCCTGTAAGCTCAATTCACATTTCAACTGAACCACTGCAATATAAGTAGCAATTACTGATTCGTTGCGATGCCATGGCTAGGTTTGTGAGGGACTTCGCCTACGACAACGTCGCGAACAACCGGTATGTGGTGTTCGGCCGGTCAGAGACAGAATCATGCGAGATACTCTGAATTGCTGCCACAGATAGCACCTCGGTGCTCCTGCTTATATATTATAGATAGAAGAATGGCCATACATTGAGAAGTTGTAGGCATGACAGATATGAGATGGCATGAACCACCATCATATTACAACCAATCCAATTTTAGCACTGCTACCCTGCCTCACGTGTCGCTCACCTACGGTAAGCATTTCTGCACTTGCTCCTCTGTCTTATGTCCAAGCACTATGTTCACAACGGAGAGCACTGGGGATCAGAGGCCGCGGAAGCGTACTTGTGGCTTCACCGTGCCCGCGACGCTTCCTTGAGCATTTAGGATTTTGGCTTTTGTTGGGGCCGTGTGGTTGGCCCAAGAGAGGTCCACGTTGTGGAGAAAAATCCCGTGGCACGGCACGCTTTTGCTGCACAGGATCTGGATGGCCTCTTGCTCCGAGGACGTCCCCCGGATGTTGATGAATCTCGCGTCCGTTATGGCCACACCACCTTCCTGCAAACGCAACCAATATGATTTTCAGTTTCAATCGTTGTCTTTCAGGATGCATCTGATGTAGTGGTGGTGACTGAATTCAATTGAATTGGTTTCCTCACCCGTTTTGGACAGTTTCCCTGGGGGCAATAGAACTGGTCGATGTCGATAGGATACCGTACTTGAGTCATGTTGAGGTCCCTGAAAAGGAACGTGTTCGCTTTGCCTCGCCCTCCCTGCATTTCTCATAACATCATATAAGTTTGGGGAACATACTACCATGGTGTATGCAACCATCAGTTGGTATCTTTTGAACTGATGGCACACACATGCGTGTAGATGCGGCTTCAGTGTTACCTGCCACGATTTGATCCTGACACCGGTCATCGTATTGAAGAAGTTGCAGTTGGATACTGTAATTCTTTCCACCAGCGCTGGTTTTTCACTGGCACCTCCAAGGCTTCCCACACTACACAATAAGATCAAAAAAGCCACCTTGCTCAATGTGATATGCTACTCACTAGAGAATGCTCATCGGAATATATTTTGCACTTGGTCAGCACAGGCCTGCATATATAAGCATGTCTGTGCTCTGGATCTGTATACCTGATGCCATGACCGGGCCCACACGTGACGTCAGTGACGTTGACATCGGTGGTGCCCGTTAGAATCGACACACAGTCATCACCTGCACTTGTCCAATGTATCCATGTCAGCAGCAGTGTTGCAAGCACACTTCAGGAGTATTGCAAACACACTTGATGCCAGAGTGCAACACACATGTACTGGATCTTATTTATCAGTCAGGGGCTACTGAAGGAGGGGGGCTGTACCGCTGTGGATGTTGCAAGAGGAGATGCGGACATGGTCGGAGGCCCCCATGGTGATCCCGTCCGTGTTGGGGCTGTTGCCGGGCGCCATGACGGTGACGTTGTGCACCTGCACCTGGCTGCACTCGAACACACTCATGTGCTTGTCGGCGCTGTCCTTGAGGCGTATGTTGGTCACCCGTAGACCGTTGCAGAACGAGAATGACACCAGCTGCATGGTTTTGCATGTATGTGCAAGCCTGAATGAGTTTCAACACACACACATACATATGTCTGACTAGCTAGTAGTTCCAGACTGAAACTGGAAGAGGGATTGTGTGTGCGCTTACCTGTGGCCGGTAGTGGCATTTCTGTGGGAACCAGAGAGAGGGAGTGGCGTCAGGTTGTGGACAATGTATGTATATATGAAGATAGAATGAAGAAGCAACGGCCTTTTTGCTTGCCCGGGTATGCTGCTGTTACCTTCTGGTTGTAGCAGTGCCACCACGGCGCGCCTCGGCCGTCGATCTGCCCGATGCCGTCCACCGTCAGGTTGTCGACCCTGTAGAAGGCCAGGAGGCTTGTTAACGACTTTAGGGTCCAGAGGGAGCTTGGCGCCACGATGTCCCCGTCCACCTGCACAAGCACAAACCTCGGTTATACTTATACCTCTTGTGCTAGAGACCAGAGACGAAGATGGATGATGCAGGACGGACGGCCTGATCGTCGTCGATCGACGGATGTTTTTTACCTGCAGGGTGATCGGTGACTTGCAGGGTCCCTGCAACTTGGTCTCTCCCAGCAGGAAGGTCCTTCCTTCAGGGACGTACAGCGTCGCGCCGCCGCTGTCTCTGCAAGCCGAGTCCCATGTCTCCTCGAACGCCTGCCGGCAAGACGAAGGAGGAGGGTGCAGATAAGTAAGTAAGTAAGAAAGATCTGATCTGACCGGCAATGCACGTCTAGCATCATGTATTAAGCTCTTGTTATACATACTTTGGAATCATCCGTCTCGCCGTCCCCGGCGGCGTGGAAGGCCATGACGCTGTATCGAGTTCCTTCCCCTTTCCGCCGCCCGGCCGCCGCCGCAGATCCAACTGCGGCCGATGCCACAAGAAGCAGCAGCATCGGCAGCACGGCCCTCTGCCATGTTCAAGATCTACGATGAGACGTCAGGCAAATGAGAAGGAAAACCTACGTGTACCTTTCGACCGAGCTGGTGAGCTGACGCGTGTACCATGATGACCGCCGACGATCAGCAGCTGAACCGGTGGAAGAAGAGCCGGGGATGCCTGCTGGTAGTAGGTCGCAAGCACCGCCGTACCGACCGATGACGCCGATAGCCGTGTGCTCATGTGTATGTATTTATACATACACGCGCGAGACGAGAGCGCACGACACGAGCGTAGGCGTAGCAGCAAATGGGGGAAGAAATTTAAGCCAAATCTCTTGTTTGTCGTGGCAGTAATGCCGTGTATATTATAGATATCCAAATCAGCGCAGGAGACCGCGGCCGTCTGTCTGTCCTTTCCCCGTTTGAAAGAGGAGATAGCTGCACGCGAGGCCCAAAAATGCCATGCGGTTATCTCGCCCAGCTGCGTGCGTTTGCGCGCTGCCAAAAACGCGGCGCGACGCCATTTCCAGCATGTAATCGCGTCCGTCCCTCCTCTTGCAATGGCTTGATGATTTGATTGATTAAAAGCGTGCAGTATTTCATTCCCCGAATTGCAGAACAAGATACAGAGGGAGGATATCGTTAAGGGATCGAGCAAATGCACGGTTGCACGTCCGTGGCCGTCTGATCGCGAGATGGACGGCTTGGATGGCGCGGTCTGGGTAGCTAGGATTTTCCTTCCCAACTAATGCCATGTGTGTTGATCACGCACCAAGATCGCCTTCTTGCTGAAATTTTACAAGATCGTCATAGCTAGAGATACAAATAGAAGCCCCAGCTGGAGCACGTAGAGTACACGGCCGTTGAGGCCGAGTTTGTCGAGTTCATCAGTGGTCGGTGAACGCACGGTGGACAGCAAGAACGCCCACTTCCTCGGGAAGAAGACGTTGCTGCGACGAGAAGGATGGAGAGGAAGGGAAGGCCTCCGATTAGATTGAACAACGGATTGAACAAGTAACTACGGGTGCAGTAGTAACATGACTGTAGAGGAGCCGAACCCCACGTTTACAAATGAATGCTCCGCGACCGGCAGCGTTTCACGTGTGTGTGTGTATGTGTCGTTTTCAATCCTATGAAATTTCTCGCTCATCGTGCGCAATCGCTCACCCATCATGGATTCCAAAGCCTACTCCAAATCGGGAAGACTTCCATTCTTTTCAAAGGCGTGCGCCGACATTGCATCGATTGCAAATCCAGGGAGACCCGCAACGTCTCATCGAAGCTGCCCCCCTAGAATGTCAACCAAACCCACGTCATTCGTTAGTGTAGAGACAGATGAGATGGGGCGTGATTGTATTGCCACGCATCTATCTAGTGCCTATATATGTTGTTACAGGTATTGCCTACGTCCATATCTAGAGTCGTATAATTATGCAACAAGCAAAGGAGATAAGAACGTGGCTGGCAAGGTTACAACAGATGAGATCCGACGTGATTGTATTGCCAAGCATCTAGTAGTGCCTATATGTTGTTACACGTATTGCCTACGTCCATATCTAGAGTCCTGGCGTGGAACTGCCAGAGCGTTCTGAATTGAGATTTGACGGTGCTGATGACCTTCCTTCTTCAATTTTTGGAGCTATTGGTGGTGACCGACTTTTGCCGTGGCTCGATTGTTGCTTGTGCGAGCATGTTTTTCACTTGTGTGGCGTCTCAAGTCAAGACCATGCTATGTAACGAGCAAAGGAGATAAGGACGTGACCGGCAAGATTACAACATGTAGGAATATCATAACTTGACTGTGCATCAATGCATGGCCATGTAGCATACACTCAACATTTAGGATTTGCCCCGAATTGTGCTACAATACACCGATGACACTCTCATCATAGCTCACTCAAACTAATCAGACATCCGCCAGGCACATAAAACACATTTTCCATGACTTCTCCCTTGTGAACCGCCTTTGCGTCAAAATCCGAAAAATAACTTTCGTCACCTTGCACACTAACGAGAAGCTAACCCAAACCACACCTTTAGTCCCCCAGCTACCCCATTTCCCCTTTTCCCTAAACCCCTTGGCCTCCCCTACATACTCTTGGCCTCTGCCTTCTAACCCATTATCGCTAAATCCATCAAATACCTCCTTGGACGGTTTGAGCCGGACTTATTTTTTTGCGGGATAACATAGGAGCGAGACTAATCCTCGTCTCCATTCTAGACTTGCTAGTTACATACTTCCTCCGTTTAAAATAAGTGTCTCAACTTTGTACTAGATTTAGTATCAAATTGTACTAAAATTAAAACACTTATTTTAGGACGGAGGGAGTTCTATATGATGGTCTTTCAATTGTCGAAAAGGTTATGAAAATCATCGAATACCTCCCTGGATGGTGTGCATGCATGCAAAATAACGGGCCAGACTAATCCTGCTCTCTTCTGTTCTAGACTTGCTAGTTACGTACTATATGACTCTTTCAGCTGTCAAAAAAAGTTATCAAAGCGATTGATGCGATTCGTTGTGTCTTATTCGGGACGTCCAAAGAAACTTGTATTGGGCAGATGTCTTATTGCGTGAAAAATGTTTGCAAACCAAGAAAATAAGGTGGTTTAGGTGTCAAAAACCTTCTTGTGAAATTTGCCGAAAAACTTTTATACTCTCCACACCTACCATGGGCTAACTAGTGACTCACATAACACTCACTACACCCACCCCCACTCACCCCCCATTGCGTCCTCCTATTCGCTTCTTGATTTTGCACACTTTTTTCTTCTCTGCCTCCTAAAACTTGGACATTGCGTCCTCTCTAGTCACATCTCTAGCAATTAGTGCATCAACATCTAGCAAATTTATCACTATCAATAGATCAATGTACTCTTCTTCCCAGTATCAAAACTCGCATCCTTCCTACATACATTTTTGAGAAAAAGTGAGTTTCAAATTGTGACACCCTAACCCAAACAACAACCGTACAACATGTCACTCACTTCGCCTATTAACACTTGTACAAAATCCATCCGGAATGTTTTGGCGTGCTCGAGACGAGGCACCGCACCAACCGCCAGCAGTGATCACACTTG
>NC_057802.1:90414179-90490985 GCF_018294505.1 Triticum aestivum
CTTGAGATGCAAGCAACGAGATAGGAGGACATACGGAGAGGCGGCGGGGGAGTGGTCGAGGTGGATGCATGGTTTGGTCCTCGTGGAATCCCTGCAAAACGCGTCGGCGCCTAGGTGCGTCGAATCCGATGGTGACGGTGACGGCCGTATGTCTGCCAATTTAGGCGTCGCCAGCGACAAGAACCGATCGAATCGAGGTGAGGGAGGAGCGTGGCGGGTGCTACAGGGGGTCGGCGGTGGCTCGTGGTGGCCGACAGAGGCAAGTAGGGCGGCACTAGAGTGGATGTGGTGCAGGATGGGAAGGGCGGGGCCAAGAGGGATAGGATTTTTTTACAGTTTTGCTAAAGCACATCTATGTGCTCCAAGTATTGCACATCTAAGTCCTATGTCATCGATTTTACGGCAAGATTCGTGCTAACATTTTCTTTTATCTTTATCTTTTTACTTTGATTGAGTCACTTAGATGTGGAATAACTAGGGCACATCTAGATGTGTTTTTTTTACTCCATGGGTGGGCGGCCAAGGAGGATAATTGTTACTCCTCTAAAGCTCTTAGGGGATCGGTTAGGTTAGAGAAGAAAAAAAAAGAATTTTTACTCCTCTTTAGCTTTTTAGGGGATCAGTTAGAGATGATCTAAGGCCTTGTACATGCAAGGTGTCTAGAGAGCTTAGCAAAATAAACTAAGTTTTTTCTTAAGCACCAGTGCCTAATTAAGTGTCTATCTTTTACATATAACCATCGGTGCTTCAAGAAAAAACTAGCTTATTTCTCTAGGCATCTCCTAAGCACCTTGCAATGTACAAGGCCTAAAGGTTCCCGTGAGGCCCTCATGAACGTTAATTATAGCTTTTAATAGTTCTTAGAAATGGCCTACCCAATATGATTGGGGGAGCTATCGGGTCTTCAGGCATGTCCACAATCACTAGATCAATAAGAGTTGGACATCCATAACTTTGAACAACATACATTGTGCTTGATGCCTACAACTTGTGTGTATGTGTAGTCGGCCATAACTACCATCCTTACAGCCAATCCAATTTTAACACCACTACCCTGACCTTACATGGCGCTCACCTAAGGTAAGAATTTTTGCACTGCTCCTCTGTCTATGTCCAAGCACTATGTTCACAACGAAGAGCACCGGGGATCAACGGCCCGGGAAGAGCACTGGGGATCAGCGGCCCAAGAACCGCACTTGTGGCTTCACCATGCCCGCGACGCTCCCATGGGCATTCATAACCTTGGCTTGTGGTGGAGCAGTGTGTTTACACCATGATAGGTCGACATTATCGAGATAGATGCCGTGGCACGGCACGCTTTCGCTGCACATGATCTTGATGGCCTCTCGCTCGGAGGACGTCCCGTGGATGTTGATGAACCTCGCGTCCGTTATGGCCACACCACCTTGCTGCAAAGGCAACCAACATAATTTCAGTCTCAACCATTGCCCTGAAGATGGAGCGGTCAACAATGTGGCGGTGACTGAGTTGAGTAGGTTTTCCTTACCCGTTCTGGACAGTTTCCTTGGGGGCAATAGAACTGGTCGATGTCGATAGGATGTTGGACTTCAGTCATGTTGAGGTCCCTGAAAATGAATCCGTTCGCTTTGCCTTGCCCTCCCTGCATTCATAACATCATATATGTTACGAGGGGAATTAATAGTGGTATATATGCCTATGGCTTTGCAGCGGTGCGTGCAACCATCAGTTGAGATCTTTGAACTGATGCAAGGCACACACATGCACAACATTGAGAAGGCATGTAGATGCTGCTTCAGTGTTACCTGCCACGATTTGATCCTGACACCGCTCGTCGTATTGAAGAATTTGCAGTTGGATACTGTAATCCTCTCCACCATCGCTGGGCCTTCACCGGCACCTCCAAGGCTTCCCACACTAAATAATAACAAGATAAAAAAAGCTGCTTAGGTTAATGCATGCTACTAATCACTAGAGAAATTCATCAGCCCTTATGCACTTGGTCAGTAAGGCCTGCATACATATGCATGGCTGTGCATTTGTACCTGATGCCATGGCCGGGCCCACACGCGATGTCAGTGATGTTGACATCAGTGGTTTCCGTTATAATCGACACGCAATCATCACCTGCACTCGTCCAATGTGTGTTAGGAGTATTGCAATGCAAACACACATGAAGCAGCAATGGGTTTTATCAAGGGCTAGCTGCTACTGTACCGGATTGGATGGAGGAAGAGGAGACGCGGACATGGTCGGAGGCCCCAATGGTGATCCCGTCCGTGTTGGGGCTGTCGCAGGGCGCGGAGATGGAGACGTTGTGCACCAGCGCCTGGCTGCACCTGTACACGCTGATGTGCTTGAGGGCGCTGTCCTTGAGACGTACGTTGGTCACCCGTAGGCCGTTGCAGAACGAGAATGACACCAGCTGGGTTGGTTACAATCACATGCGCCTGGATTAGTTTTTGGTGCGTACGTGCAGACATGTCTGTCTAAAGTCTAAACAGAAATGGGTATTTTTGGTTCGGCAGCTGGAGGAGGTGTTGCGTGCGTGCTTACCATTGGCCGGGCACTGCATTTCTGTCAGAGACGAGAGGGGCAGCGGATCAGATTGTGGACAATGCGTGAAGATGGATTGAAGAAGCAACGGCTATGTTTGTGTGGGTTGTTGTTACCTTGTGGTTGTAGCAATCCCACCACGGGGCGCCCCGGCCGTCGATCTGGCCGCAGCCGTCCACCGTCAGGTTGTCCACCTCGTGGAAGGTCAGCACGCTTGACGATTTTAGCTGCCAGAGGGTGCTTGGCGCCACGATGTCCCCGTCCACCTGCAGAGACACTCCAACCTCGGTTTACACTGTCGGCGATTATATTGTACTCCTACTAGATAAGAAGATAAGAGTACGGTCAGATCGTCGGTAGAAAGCGTTGGTTACCTGCATGGTGATGGGCGACTTGCAGGGCCCGTTGAAAGTGGCGTCGCGCAGCAAGAAGGTCCTTCCTGCAGGGACGTACACGTTGGCCCCGCCGCTGTCCCTGCACGCAGAGTCCCATGTCTCCTCGAACGCCTAGACGGAGCATGCAGATGAGTACGTCAGAAAGATCTGATCTGACCGGCAATGTGGTGATAGGCCGACTCTACAGTGTTGTTATACCTTAGTATCGCCCGTCTCGCCGTCCCCAGCGGCATGGAAAGCCATGACGCTGTATCGAGTCCCTTCCCCTTTCCACACCTTGGTCGCCGCCGCCGCCGCAGGTCGAACTGTGGCCGATACCACAAGAAGGAGCAGCATCGGCAGGACGAGGAACAAGGAGGTGCGTCCTGCTGCTGCAACCCTCTGCCATTTTGCAAGATCCGCACGTCAGGCAAAACAACATATAGATGATGAGAAGGAAAAATCTACATGTACTACTACTTCTCGATCGAGCTGGTGAGCAATGGTAGAGCGCATACCATAATGATCACCGACTCTGCGACTACGATGAGCAGCTGAATCGATCGGCAGAGGAAGAGCTGACCGGATGGGGATGCTAGTACTGTCGTAGTCGTACTGATGATACAGCCAGTCGTGTGTGCATCAATTTATACACGCGAGAGACGGGAGCGCGCGAGCGCAGGCGTAGCAGCAGCAAATGGGGGGGGGGGGGGGGGGGGGGGGGATTGAAGCCAAATCTCTGTCGATTGTCATAGCAGTAAAAGCCCTGGAAATCCAAAATCTCCATGTATTTAGATCTCGTGTTGGAATTCATTGGATCGGTGCAGGAGATCGCGGCCGTCTGTCCTTTCCGGGTTTGGAAGAGGAGATGTAGCTGTGCGCGAGCCCCAAAATGCCATGCGGTTACCTCGCACAGCTGCTGCATGCATGCGCGCCATTTATAGAATGCAATCGCGGCCGTGTCCCCGCTTGCATGGCTCGATTAAAGAGGCGAATTTACCCCCCTTGGGGAGCAAGATACAGAGGATATCGTTGCCGCGGTTAGGGATCGGGCGAATGCATGCATGCACGTGAGCGCGGCTCTGGGCCGTGCAATCGCGAGATGGACGGCTTGGATGGCGCGGGCCGGGCAGCTAAGATCTTGCAGCATCTAAACGTACATTCGAATATTTTCAGAATATCGCGTGTGTATTATTTTTCACGCTTACCAATGAATGCTCCGCAAATACACTGACCGGCAACGTTTCTGGCGAGTCGTGATGGCTCACGTGTGGATGGCGCGGGCTGGGCAGCTAAGATCCTCCAACATCTAAACGAATGGCATGTGTATTGATTTTTTTTTTATCACGCACCATGATCGAGCCCATTCGAATATTTTCAGAATATTGCGTATATTTGTTTTTTTTGCGGGGGTATTGCGTATATTTGTTTACCAATGAATGCTCCGCAAATACACTGGCCGGCAACGTTTTTCTTGCGAGTCGTGATGGCTCACGTGTGTGTGCAGGGGCCGAGCTATGTGTGGAAGGATCACACTTGGTGGACAGACATTGCTTTAGTAAGTGATCATTGGGGACAGACCTGGGCTTAAACGTAGCTGTGCTAGTTGCTCACCAGTTAAGCTTTGTACTTGTAGTATTGTTTTTTACTTCAATAGTTAAACTTGGTGGAGGTTTGTGTAAAGTTGTTGCTGTCTTTGATGGTTGTTGGTATTAGAGTAACTTCATGCTTGAGTAACTTGCAGTGTTGCTTGGATGGTTTTATGATGACTTGACTTGAGAGTACATTCAATGTACTCATATGGCTTTTAACGTTGTCATGTATAAGAATGGACCCGGCTTCCACTAGCGAGGAGCCGGAGTTGAGGCGACACTAGCAGAGTAACTCAGTCAGATCCCTGTGGAGGGAAGCTGTGCTAGGACCATTCTACCATAGATAAGAGTTTCCGCTGCGGTCATCTCTGACCATGATTACACTACTAGGGAAAAGCCTAGCAGCAGCGCGGATTTTAGGTACATTAGTAGCGCGGGGACCGGCGCTACTAATAAGGCGCTACAGCTAACACTTAGCAGCAGCGCGTGGGCGCCCGCGCTACTGGTATACAAGTGTAGCAGCAGCGTGCTTCGTGCAAGCTCGCTACTGCTAATAGCTCTAGCGTGCTTGGGCTGGACGCGCTACTGCTACTGTCACGCTGCTGCTAACTTTCTCCACTCGCTACTGCTAATTTTAGTAGTTTTTGTTTTTTTCTGCATATTTGTTTTGTATTTGAACAGGCTTTATACAAGAATCTTTAGCAGATACAAATGTCATCATGATACACATACAAATGGCTGCGAGGCCACAAATATAATCATAGCATATACATACAAATAGTCTCATCATAATCATCATCCAACACAAAGTGGTATCTCGTCATCATCTCAAAAATAGCGATACAAGTCTCGATTACTTGCAACTACATCGTCATCCATCTAAACAATGATATACGCGAGAAGAGTTATCACTTTGAGTGAGAGCGGAACTATGCAGTACATGAGTTCGTATCCCTCTCTCGCATTAGCGTGAACCTAAACTAACTACTGCATGTCGCTCGGAAACCGGAAACTGGTACACCTGGGCCTGACACTCCGGCCACTCGTCGTATATATACTCCTGGCGTAGCACTTCTTCGCCATCGATGATCTATGCACCTGCATCGTCACATGAGTCGATGATATGCAACGTATATAGTTGAGCAACAGAAAGAGGCAGACTTGGCAAAAATAGAAGCAACATATCATAAGCATAAATAACAAAGTTGATCGTACCCAAAATGCCCTAACTAGAGGATCATCGCTAGTCGAGGAGGACGGTTTAATTACATCACAAGTAAAGTTTCGTCGTGCATAACTCAAAGTTTCGTCATACAGAAAATATGAACTAAACGGATACATTGTCATATATTGACAATCACTCCAACATGTCGTGCCATCCATCCAAGTCAGGGAGATAGTCCCCGAGCCTAGTGAAAGGCTTCAGGTCGAGACGCTGAGAGGCTACCCGTGTTCGGATGTCTTCCCGCGACATTTGTCCTTCTTCGTAGAACATCCCTGTTTTTCCGACGACCTCCTTCATGATGATTTGGGCAAGTTCGCGCTGGATGTGATAGAACTCGGCTCGAAGTCGATGATCCTCGATATCTCCTACGTTCTTTGCCCATTGCAGAATATGGGCATCACCGGATGTAGGTGACATGCGAAGGTTCTGGTGATCCCGTCTGTACTCCAGCATGTGGTGTAGGACATAGAATCCATCATTAAGAGAACCACTCGGTTGCTGGATGCAGCAGAAGTCGGTCTTATGGCCGAAGGCGAGCCTGCCGCCCCTTCTCTTCTTGTCTGTGACCTCTCCACCCCGTGCTTCATAGTAAAACATAGCACTGTCGAGAACATCCTTGATGTGGGTGTAATCCTTTTTGTGAATGTTCTTCGACGAGTCCAAGTAAAGAGCGTGGGAGTATCGGGGGTAGAGGATGATGAGGACGGCGCGCCCGCCGCTACGCAAAATAAGTACACCTCAAATTAATTAGCCTCCACCGTGCAAATGAATGATTGAAATCGAAGGAAGGATATCTGCGCGGATGACTTACATGGGATTATAAGGCACGAGAATCGCCTCCTTGTCCTTATTGGCGAGCATGAAATTGACGATGTATTCCCTCGCGTATTCACGGTGCTTTGCGCAGACTCCCAAGAAGCTCTCGTGCATGAAGTACGGGTCAGCAACACAGATATGAGGTATCTGCTCAACCCCGATGATGTAGTTCATGTGCAAGGCATAAAGGCGGACAAACGCAAAATCCAGCTTCTTCACGTGAAACATGTCGAATATGTAATCGAATCAAAGGAAGAACTTATCCGCGGGGAAGAAGTCGACGTACGACAATTGCCGCGGAACGTTAACCACGTAGAGTGGGTATCCTGGATCTTTCGAGGCGATGAGGCCTTTCTCTATCCGCAGCACATCGTCATGAAGACTCCTTAGATTGCCGAATCTGGCCCTTAGCGCTGCTGCAGGTAGGATTGGTTGACCGGGGATATGCAATTTATCCGCACCGGTGATATCTATACGGTCTTGAACCCGAGGCTGCTGAGGCGGCTGGATCATAGAATCAGCTGTCTTGCCTTTCCTTGCTCTCTTCCTAGGCTTCTTGGCCGGAAGGTCGTCTATAATACGTTGAGCCTCCGGAGGCGGCAATTCAGGCACCGACTCATGACGCTCAAACCCTGAGTAGGCGCCAGTATAGACATACTGTTGAGTGCCATCGTCATCCTCATCCTCGTCCATGGCGACGTCATCAGTGACTAATGGAGCCTCTTCCTTACCCCGTCCGCTATCACCCAACCCGACACCCGACGCTAATTGGGTAGGTGGGGTGTTGATGTTCATACCTTGCTGAGGCTGCGTGCTCATGGGTGTGCTCCCGACCGCCTCTAGACGAAGCAGACTCTTTGGCCACAACAGGACCCACCCATTGCAACAATCACCAAGCCGCTGCGGGGTCTCGTCGTCATCCCCCCTAGTACCAGAGGAGGCAAATTCTCGTGGCCCGGTTTGACACTGGCCATGGAAACCTTGAAGACGTTCGGGGGGATCGGCCGGCTGTGGAACAATGGTTCCTTCGGCTTCATTATCGTCGCCTTCCCCACGTCCACCTTCTGGTCGCCGATGGTGTACAATATGGTGCACGGGGTTTCGTCGGTCTGCAAAGAAAAGTCTGCGACGTGAGACATCCGAAAGGCAACGAAAACGGGAGATTATATTTATTGAAGGGGCCGGTGTGACAGATATCGTGAGGGGGTCGAGCTCAGCCAAAGACAAAGCACCGCCGAGCACGTCCGGTGCGGGAGCCGGTGCAGCTGCAGGTGCTGGTGCAACGCTAGTCGAGCTGCTCCCCAAGAAGTCAGCAAGGGGAAAGTCCGCTGCATTATTTTTTGCATTTTGCCTGGTCCAATTGAAAATGGCCGGAACCAAGGAAGTGGACATATCTACAACCATCTGTTTTGCGGCAGCTACCGCTGTTGCGACTGTCTGAGATGATTTCTTCTCAACTGCAATCTCAACCTTCTTGTCGATGTTTTCTTCGGTTAACCTCCGTCTTTCCTTTCTCTCCTCCTTGGTCTCACTGTAGTACTTCTTCCACGTGGCGCCGTCCCCGACACCGTGCACGCGTCCATACGACGGTCGAGTATCCACCGGGAGTTGTTTCAATATGTTCAACGCCCGGTTGAATGGAGTGTCCCACTTGGGCCTCGCCAACGCCTCAGACGGCGAGTCGCTTTCGGCCGCAATCCTGTGCTGCTCTCTTTGTAAAAGGCACAAGGATCGTTTACAAATATGACTAACGTGCAGTCGAATTGATCAAAAACTAAAATTACCAGAAGTCTGATGAACTCCGTCGTGACCGCGTTCGTCTCGAAAACCTTCTTCACTGGGTCCCAACGGTGCCGGGCCCTGAGGACGCCACGCTCCTGCGGGACGGTGAACTCCGCCAAGGGGTCTGGGATGCCCAGACTCGAGGCTTCCCGCGTCCTCCTTGGCCCATTTGGACCTCTTCCCGCCGTAACCACGGCTTCCGAGGTGGTGGCTCCCAATGTTCCTCTGTTGAAGCCCCTTCATGTACTTAGACTTTTTTGGCAGCTTCGGCCTCGCAAGCCGCCTTGAATATTTGAAACTGCTCTTCCGTGATTGTCGGATTATCCTTTACAATCTCGGAGTAGGGTTCCTTCTTGTCGATGATCCTTGCTTTCACCCTTGTTTTCCAGGCGGCCAACGCGTCGCTAAACTTGGTCATGGCGTGTTTGTTTATCTTCTTCATTACCGGGTCCTTATCTGGATCTTTATAATCCTTTTCATTCCGGCCCGGGAACATGAATATCTGGTGAAACTTCTTTAGGAGGGAGGTCCTCATATTATCTATCTTCTGTAGTTTCTCATCGTTGATGGTGGCGGTTGTCCGTACGATGCAGCCTATTTGATTGCCGTAGTAGGCGCGCGCTTCCTGGGGCGCTTTTGGCTCAAAATTTCCGTCGTCCACCTCCGTGACCACCAGTCTAATAGTTCTGAGCTTGTTAGGAAGCCGTCGCCTCTTTGCTTTCAGTTCTACACCGGCTCCGCTAGTCTCGGCGCCGGTCTCAGTCTGAGCGCCGGTCTCGATGCCGGTCTCAGTCTCAGCGCCGGTCTCAGTCTCGTCGGCAAGGTTCAAAAATTCGTCCGCCGCCCGGTAGACGTCGTCGCAATCACCAGAACCCTGTCCTTCATCGTTGCTAGCCATGTTTCCTACGATTAAATCTAGTCAATTAATTCTAGACCTAATAAAATGAATAATGAAATAAAAAAGGCCTATTATTTTGCAGGAACGTTGACTCCTTCCCGGTGCGGCATCCCGGGCACTCGATATGTCCTAGTTTGTAGCACAAGTCATGCCGAAATTCACGGAAAATTTCGGCACAACCTTTGCTAAAAAGTGGACAAATCAAGAACCTGAATTTTGCCGGAACGGAAATTAATCAACATTCCGGCAAAACATAGGCCACTCGGCTTCATTCCTTGAAAACAACAAAAGGCCACTTGGGCACAATCGAACCACTTCAATGTCGATTATGATCAATGAGCAAACACAATTGAGGATTTTTCATATATCATGACCACTTCAAATTTGCATGTCCTAGTGTTTGACACTTCAAGAAAATCTACACAAATCTCATGCTGTCTGAAACTCATTCAAAAACCAAGTATAGATGGAGGCAGATGTGGCAAGGGAGGCAGGGGCGTCTCTGTCAAAGCCCTAGTTAAGCATATACAATTTTTTCCTACGGCGAGGGAGGCAGATGTGGCGAGGGAGGCAGGGGCGTCTCTGTCAAAGCCCTATCTAAATTCTTTTCCTAACTAAATTCTTTTCCTTACTAAATTAACCTAACTAATTTAGAGAGAGAGAGAGAGAGAGGAGGGGTGGGGGCTTACAGAGGATGGCTCTGGTGGTGGCGCGGGAGGCAGTGGTGGCGAGGAAGGCAGGGGCGTCTCCGGTGACGGTGAGGGAGGATCCGGTGGCGTCGACTGCGGCTCCGGTGGCGTTGATGAGGCCACGCGGCTCCGGTGGCGTTGGGGGCGGCTCCGGTGGCGTCGATGGCGCGCTGCTCTGGTGGCTCCGGGGGCATCGACGTCGGCAGGAGACGGCGGCGAAGTGGGGCGACGGCGAATCGGGCAGACGGCGGCGGGGTGGGTCGAGGGATTTGGGGGAGAAGTGGTGGCCGGGGGAAACGGTTTTTTGGTTAAGTCAAACTTAGCGGTAGCGCTTTTCGCGAAACTCGCTCTAGCTAAGTTAGCTATAGCGATTTTCACAAAACGCGCTACTGCTATAGCTATGTAATTTCCTTCATATTTATTATTTCCTTTTCTGTTTCTACAGCGGGGGTCTAGGAAACGTGCTACAGCTACGTTAGCTATAGCGCCTCTTACGGACAAACGCTACTGCTACGCCTTTCTCCTTTTTTCGCCTTTTCATTTATTTTGCTCTACATTTTATTTTTTCCTTTCTCCTTTTTCTATTTCTTTCTTTTTCATTTACTTTTCCATTTGTTTTTCATTTCATTTTATTTCCGTTAGCAGTAGCGCTCCCCGCGCGAAACGCGCTGCTACTTATGTCCTAGCGGTAGCGCGCTTCTCTCAAGACCGCTACTGCTATGCGTAGCCTATCGTTTTAGCAATGGGAATATTAGTGGTAGCGCTTTTTCATGTGAACGCACTACTGCTACTACTGTATCTGTAGCGCGGTTTTCGCACGCGCGCTACTGCTATTTAGCACTAGCGACCATTTTTGACACGCGCTACTACTAAATTTCTGTGTATAAGGTTTTCCCTAGTAGTGTTATTCCGTACCGTTCCGACCTCAACACAATGTTGAGATTTTGAGCCTTGTACATCGACGTTGTAAAGTTGTATAGATCAATAAAGCACTAGCTTGCCAAATGGTTTGTATCCTATTACTCAGGGATTGTAAAAGCATACGCCAGGTTGATTTTTGGCGCATGCGGCGGTCCGTCTGAATACAGTGGTAATTCACTATACTCAAATGGGGTGCCACAAAGTCCAATGTGTTTTTTATTCATGTTAGGTTAGGTCTGTGTGTTCACCAGTGGAGGACAAAGATAAGGTCATGGAGACTCTTTGTTAGGGAGACTGAGGCCCCCCACAGAGTGCCTACAACGGCCGAGAGGGCTGCTGCCGGCACCGAGATCGCTCGTGCAGTGGACGAGTGGACATGATGACATCGAGAGGGCAACCATTGAAGCCGAGAGGGCAGCTGCAGCTACACGGAGGGCGGAGTCCTATGCTGAGGTTACGATCGCCTTCATCGAGAGGATAGCTGGAGCAGCTGAGAGGGCGGAGTCATCCGCCAAGATTGCTCGAGCAGTAGCCGATACCGCTGCGCCCACCCCTGCGGCGACCGGGACCGTGACGGCCACTTGACGGACCTTGTAGATTAGCGACAATAGATTTTTTGTTGCTAGATTCTTATGTTATATTTTGGTTATGACAGTCAATGGTTGGTACAATTTAGTAGGCCATTGCTCACTTAACATGATTTAAGTTCAAAAAGTTCAAACAGTATCAAAAAGTAGTAGTGTTCAACAATGTAGACGTTAAGGATCCGTGTCTTGACTTTGAGTCCGGTGGTTCTCCCTTTGTTAGAGATGTTCATTGAGAATGGATCCCGATTGTTGTCGTAGGGTCTCGTTCCTTTCGTTTTCCTTCCTCTGCCGATCTTGGTAACAAGGAAGGAAGAGAAGGAATGCCCATCACCGACGGTTGAAATACTAGTGAGGGAGGTGTCCAGGTGTCTACGATTCATGGTACTCATGCAATGAACAAGTGATTGGTTACAAAGGTTGCTCCTTCGAAACGTTCAATAGTAGGGAGGAAACAAAGAATGATTACTCCAAGTATCTGCTCAATGAGAAGAGCAATCAAAAAGTAGGCAATGGTGCAGGATAGCTTATCCGGTTGAGTGGGTTCAAGAACTTGATAATCTTCTTCCAGTTCATCCTAATTGTGGTGTTGCTTTTATCATGTGTTTGTATGTAACATGCATTGGACACATTGTTGTTTAGAGAGGAGACACTTGTGCTAAATAACTATTTTGTAACTTCATATGAAGCTTGTGTGGGCCATATATGATGCTTTTGTGAGTTCGTTGTTATGTATGTGGCCCTTATAGAGTATGCAATTTTTGTATGTGATTCTTATTCGATATTACCGTTATATTTGTTTTTGCTGCAGGGTTATATGAAAAACAATTGAAACTAGGCTGACAATGCCTTTTTACGGGAGGGCCACTCGGCAAAGTAATCTTTTTCGAGAGTCAATCTCGGCAACTAGGCCACGTGGCAGGTGCTAGCAGCTCGACTGACTATTTGCCAATAGCCTGGAGAAGGATCACGACAAAAAGGACTACCTGGGGAGTTGCTGGTGTGTATAAGTCGAGAGCTTGACGATGCCAATTGCTTGTGCTAGGTAAGCAAATAGTTGAAACTCGTAAACTAGGAAAGTGTTTGTTAAGTTCTCCTTAGCTTCTCGGCAAAGACCTGACGGTGTTGTCCTCAGCTCACGGACGTGAAGTCGCTTTATTTTACTGAGAGTACCCCTTTTGGCTCTCGCCAATTAGTAGGTCGAGCTCCCAACAGAAGGTTCTCGGCAAAGTTTTGTTTGCCTGAGGGGTGTACGCCGAATGCCTTTTGCCGAGAATAGTTCTCAGCAAAGGCCTTGCCGAGTTCTTTTGAGACTTCGCCGAGTGTCTTGGGCACTCCGCAAAGGGGTCGATTCTAGTAGTGTGATCTTAAATACATAAACTTGTTCAAAAACACAAAGATAAATTTGAGGTTTGTAGCATTCCCTAAATCATCAACTTGAGTATGTGTCTTGTTGATGCATCAAATACAGTTGACAATACTTCTCCTTTGTTTTGCTTTGAAATTGACTCAGGTAAATAATAGGATAATCCATCTCATAAAATAATAATAATATGATAATTTGAGATAATTCATTAAATGATATGCTGATTTTTTATTTTTGAAAAGTAGGACAAAATTTTCGCGCGCGCACAGGCGGAGCTAGGGAGGAAGTTGGGGGGGGGGGGCAAATGATAAAACATGCAGACTTGAGGGGGCCAAATACTAAATTTATCCTTATTTTAACCCTCTGAAAAAATTCCTTCAAACTTTATGCCAGGGCTGGGGGGGCCACAGCCACCCCAGGAGCACGCTCCGATTACCAACTTTAAAGTGACCACTGATAGACTAGTCTTTCCATAAAGGGTGATCACTAATGTTAAAGTCATTCCTCACTTCCAGTTTTATTATTACTATGATTACCTTTAGTTATCTTACCAAGCATATTTAATACTCGACTTGCTAGCTTAAAGTCATACTCCCAAAATCCGATCAGTTTTATGTTAATGAAGGAAATATGCCCTAGAGGCAATAATAAAGTTGTTATTTTATATTTCCTTATATCATGATAAATGTTTATTATTCATGCTAGAATTGTATTAAGCGAAAACTTGATACATGTGTGGATACATAGACAAAACACCGTGTCCCTAGTAAGCCTCTACTAGACTAGCTCGTTGATCAAAAATGGTTAAGTTTCCTAACCATAGACATGTGTTGTCATTTGATGAACGGAATCACATCATTAGGAGAATGATGTGATGGATAATACCCATCCGTTAGCTTAGCATATTGATCGTTCAGTTTTATTGCTATAGCTTTCTTCATGTCATATACATATTCCTTTGACTATGAGATTATGCAACTCCCAGATACCGGAGGAATACCTTGTGTGCTATCAAACATCACAACGTAACTGGTTGATTATAAAGATGCTCTACAGGTATCTCCGAAGGTGTTTGTTGGGTTGGCATAGATCAAGATTAGGATTTGTCAATCCGAGTATCGGAGAGGTATCTCTGGGCCCTCTCGGTAATACACATCATAAGAAGCCTTGCAAGCAATGTGACTAATGAGTTAGTTACGAGATGATGTATTATGGAACGAGTAAAGAGACTTTCCAGTAACGAGATTGAACTAGGTATGAAGATACGGACGATCGAATCTCGGGCAAGTAACATACTGATGACAAAGGGAATAACGTATGATGTCATTATGGTACGACCGATAAAGATCTTCATAGAATATGTAGGAACCAATATGAGCATCCATGTTCCGCTGTTGGTTATTGACCAGAGATGTGTCTCGGTCATGTCTACATAGTTCTCGAACCCGTAGGGTCCACACGCCTAACATTCGATGATGATTTTGTATTATATGAGTTATGTGATTTGGTGACCGAATGTTGTTCGGAGTCCCGGATGAGATCACAGACATGACGAGGAGTCTCTAAATGGTAGAGAGGTAAAGATTGATATATAGGACGATGGTATTTGGACACCGGAAGTGTTTCGGGACATACCAGGAAGGAATCGGGTCACCGGAAGAGGTTCTGGGGGTACCGGGTACGTATCGGTTCTGGGCACCCCCCGGCAACTATATGGGCCTAATGGACCAAGAGAGGGACAGACCAGCCCCTAAGGGGCTGGTGCGCCCCCATGTAGGCCGAAATAGGAGGAGAAGGAAAGAGGGGAAAGGAGAAGGAAAGGGGAGGATTCAGCCTCCCCCTTCCTTCCCTCCCCCCTCTCTTTCCTTTCCCCTCCGATGAATAAGGAAGGGGGCCGAATTGGGGAGGAACCCCAAGTAGGATTTGGCCTACTTGGGGCACCCCCTTGGCTGTTCCCCTCCCTCCCACCTATATATACGAGCGGGGGAGGCGCCTAGAACACACAACAACATTTGTTAGCCGTGTGTAGCGCCTCCCTCCATATATTACACCCTCGGTCATATCTTCGTAGTGCTTAGGCGAAGCCCTGTGTGGATCACTTCACCATCACCGTCACCATGCCGTCGTGCTGACGAAACTCTCCCTCGACACTTTGCTGGATCAAGAGTTCGAGGGACGTCATCGAGCTGAACGTGTGCAGAACTCGGAGGTGCCGTACGTTCGGTGCTTGATCGGTCAGAACGAGAAGAAGTTCAACTACATCAACCACATTGTCAAACGCTTCCACTTTTGGTCTACGAGGGTACGTAGACACACTCTCCCCTTCTCGTTGCTATTAATCTCCTAGATAGATCTTGCGTGAGCGTAGGAATTTTTTAGAAATTGCATGCTACGTTTCCCAACAGTTAAAGTATTTGCACCGAGTGTGATCAATGCTACCACTAAGTAAACAACTGAAATAATAACAGTGCGACAACAGTAAGCAGAACAACATAAACAACAATCATTACAAATCACTTCCCCGCGGTCTTCCGACCGTCTTTCTCAAAGCCTTCCCATTGGCTTAAGCACAACTCGTGGTATCCGATACTCAGGGGCTACTTAACCAATATCTTAAACTTTCACCCACCGACAATCTTAATGTTTTGTACCCCCGAATCAATAAAACCTTGTGTGACTTCCCACGAACTGTGTCCAATACCAAGGACACGGCTATTTGAATATATTTTAAACACTCCACAGAGGTTGTACACTTTACCCACACCATGCACTAACAGTCCAACAAATTCCGCTTACAGCATGGCCCTCTTACCGTGCCTCTAACCTCCCGCAGGCTAGCCCTGGGTGAGAGGATCGGGGTCCCTACCACCCCATGGAAAAACCCTACGCACCCGGGAATTAACCCACACTCTCATGACCAGACAATAATCCCCCCAAAGGGAATACTAACCATCCAGCCACCCCTCTTTGGCGACACACATAAGAGACACAACTATAAACGAAGCAGGTCCTTGCAACAAAGGCAAATGTGGTCACACAGTGAGTCCGGTTCGGTGGCACAATGACTTTACCAGCGTGGAGGAGGTTGTTAAATATAATTTTAGTTTATTACTGTAACTGCAACATTAGTCATGCACAATAAAGTAAACAAGCAACAACAATAAATTAGAACAACCTACTCCAGTAATACTCATACAAACAAGTCAAAGTGCAACAATAATAAAAACTCACAATACAACCCAAGTAAATAATGTAAGTAAACCAACTAAGAGAACCTGCCAGCAGAAACCGACACAAAAACCAAATAACATGCAAGAATAGCAACAGTGAAAAACTCAGGGTCTACATCAGAAGAAATGACTTTCCTCGATACCTAGGGGTCTACCGCGAGGAGCTCAATAGCCCATGGAAAGATCCGGTTCTCCAGAGGGGCCGAAAAGGGCCAAGGGTAAAATGGTATTTTGACTGTGTGCAACTATGGTGGGAGTGGTCTTGTCGGAAAGTGTGCGGCGAGTGGAGAACGGTGGCGTTAGAACCGTCAAAATCAGAGTTGTGAGTAAAAAGAAATGAGGGGTGGAAGTGGAAGGACTAAACTGTAAGAAAAATATTTAATTACAACCCCCTATGTGGAATTCAGGTGGAAAAATAATAAAGCAAAGCATTGGGCCGACATGGGCCCAATTCTCTTTGCTTTTATTGTTCACTAGGCTGAGCCCAACATCATCGAGGGGAGGGTGACATCGATGGCGTATTCTTCAAAGTCATCTTCTCCTCGGGGAAGCGGCTTTGGGCGAAGCCGTTTCCACTTAAAACACGAGCCCAGTCGCCGGTGGCTCCTCTCTCTTCGCCTTGCAGATGATAGGCGAGGTCCGCAGCCTTCTATCTTCTCTTCTTGCCGACAGGTGAAGCTCACCTTCGGGTTCGTCTTGTTCCTCTCACGCCCGACGGTGGGCAGCCTTCTGGCAGTGATTGCAGGCGTTGCAGGGCGTCTCCAGTGATGCCCGACCTATGGAACTGCTTAGGGTGGTGTCGCGCATCTATTAAGCTATGACATGACCCTGGGGGACGGCGGAGGTGAGTGGAGCTTCGCCCATGGTGGGTGGTGGCATCAGGTGTTGTTGTTACCGGAGTTTCAATGATCCCCTTTTTAGTTGGCATGGGTGCGTGGTGTTGGGGTGGTCATGGAGGTCGATTGGAGTGACTGGGTGGAGTGGAGGGAGTGTGGGCGCTCGGAATCGACCGAGACTGTTGTCGGGGTTAAATCCGTGAAATCTCAGGTAGGGGGTTCCGAGCTAGTGATATTAGCTAAATGGTAACGGGAGGAACAAGGGAGGTGATGCTTACCCAGGTTCGGTCCTTCTCGAAGAGGTAAAATCATACATCCCACTCTTATTGTATTGATTGTGTAGGAGTACAAAGTACAAGATGATCCACCTCGAGATTGTATGTGAATCTCTAATTGTCTACCATATGCTCTAAACCCCTTGGCTTATATAGGGACTGGGGGTACTAGGGTTCAAATGAGGCCGGTTACATCTAGGGATAAACATGCCAAAGATTCAAACAAGTCTTGAAGTATGGCCAAGTCTTCGAAGGGTTCCATCTTGAGTATGCCTTGAGGGATGGTAGTCTTGGCCCAATTGTTGTTGATCCAGGGGTCCTCGACCCGACCCACTATGATATGACTGTCGGATTTAGGGCTCCGCAGACCCAAAGAAAGGTTCGAACTCTGGGGCGTGTGTGAAGAACTCAACCTCTCCAGCCAACCAACTCGTCGCCCCCACGGCCTAGCTCGATGACCAAGAAAGGAAAGGGACAAAGCAGTTTACCCAGGTTCAGGCCACCGTGTGGTGTAAGACCCTACTCCTACTTTATGGTGGATTAGCCTCGCGAGGGGTTGAGGATGAACTAGTACAGGGGAAGAACAACCTCAGGAGGGCTGTTCTTGTGTGGGTGTGAGCTAAGGATTCGATCCGGGATCCCCTTATACGGTGGTAGCTGGGCTATATTTATAGTGGCCTTGGTCCTCTTCCCTCAAACGAAGGCGGGAAGGGATCCCACAGTGGCCAGTTTGAAAGGGGACAAGTAGTACATCTTATCCTAACGAAAGGTGGTCTTCGCCTGCAAAGCTTCTGGTCATGACGTCGTGGTGGGCTCGGCGATGACATCCGTCATGCCGTCCTGGCGGTCTTGGTCTTGTTGCATGGGAATGGAAACCTTTGGCTGATTCCTTGGGACCCCGCGCCTGTGCTTGCCTCTTTAGCGCCAGAGAGGAAACCTGCTGCTCTGCACCCGCTGGTGCCCGTCTGGCCTTGGTCGTCATGGCTTGCGTCACCTCAACCTCATGAGGTGGGCACTTGCATAGGAATCTCCGCTCCTCGGGAGCCAGCCCGAGGAGGCCGCTCCCTCAGGAGGTCTTGGCGTTGTCTGCCTCGCGAGGCTTGGCCCCTCGCGAGGGTCTTGTCTTGCTGGTGCTGAAGATGGGCCGTACCAGGCCGTCGATGGAGCCACGCCGTGGGCTGCAGGCAGGCAAGTCTGGGTACCTTGGTTCCCAGAACGTCGATAGTAGCCCCTGGGCCCAAGGCGCGCTCGAACTTGGCTTCGAGGCGAAGTCAAAGGGAAAGGGCGAAGCACCGCGGGCCCCAATCGCCTGTGGCCCAAGTCGACGTGTGGTGCTTGATGGGACGTGGGTGTCTCGACTTCCGCACGTTGCCTCGGCAACTGCCCGACTTGACAACTGCATGTTGCATGCAGAAAAACCATCATTACTTGGAATCATGGGAGGCCGGTGATTGGCCTCCCTTGGCTATAAATGCGAGAGGGGGCAGAGCCCCCTGCTCATCTTCATCTTCTCGCCACTCGCTACTTCTTCTTCCCTTTCGTCCCATCGTCTCGCCAGAGTGCCCATGGCTCCAGTGAGGAGGTTTTCCGCTGCGGAGAAAGGAAAAACCCCTCAGGTGGAACCTGAGCTGCTCCCGCCGAAGAAGAGGCCTGATTGCTCTCGCGATGCCGCCATGGCGCCCATGGCGCCGCGACCTTGGCATGAGCAAGCTCCACTGGGCTTCCCGGTCCCCATGTATGCTCGCGCACGGATCCCCGTGCATAGGAGCGGCAGTAGACGCCACGAGGAACGGAGCCATGGAGGAGGACAAGCGGTGGCCGTATGGCCACCCCGCTCGCGGACCCATGCCGAAGGCACAACCCGCGAATTCATGGTATGGGCGGCAATGCCGCCGCGCACATGGCTCTGGCTCCCGCGATCCCTGGCGAGGGAGATACCGCCGAGGGGGCCCGTCGAGCTGTGCCTACAACATGATGGTTGCTGTAGCCAGGCTTCAGAAGCGGAAGTCGAGGTCGTCGACTCTGGCGACGTCTTCATGACTCGAGGATGGGGCACGATCTACCACGCCTGCCGCCTGGAGGAAGGCCACACCATCCACTTCGAGTACGACAGGGCGTCGACGCTCTTCTTCAAAGTCTTCAGAGAGGACGGCCGACGCCTGGAGTGCTACCCCAGGGGAGGCATTCGAGGCGGCGAGGCCGCCAGCGGCAAACTTGCCCTTGGCCTTGTGCGCGATTCTTCGAACAGTAGTAGCGCCTCCTCGGGGCATGGCTCGAGCGACAACGACAACTACGAGCCGCCGCGGACGAGCCTAGCGGGGGCGAGTGCCATCCTGACGCCATGGGCAACATTGTTTAGGTCGCGGTCCTCAGGAGACCCTTTTCGTTTTGCTTCGTTCCTATACAAAACCATGTAGGGCCCGCAGGGGTATGTAAAAACCCTGATGCTTTTGTCTAAATGTTATTATTCCTGATTCGGTGTCGTGTTTGCGTCTCTCGCCCTGGCATGGTTCCCCTTTCATTCTTGCGGTAGCTTAGTGCTCTACGCCGACAGGACCCAATCCCCAGTCAGGCATCAGCCGTCGCCGGTATGCCAGGTCATGATGCCGTGGTCAAGGCCAGGAGGTGAGCGTCCCGAGGTTCGGTAAGAGCCCCTGAGGCGCGATGCTTAGGAGGTCCCCTTTGGCACACAAGCAGCTCCCGAAAGGCTGAAAGGAAAGCGTCCTTGCCTGAGCGAGGTCGCTGGTGACAGAGCGCTGATTGTAAGGCTCGTGCCATCATGTGGGTGTGGGGTAACTTATCTTGGTGAGCCCATGATGATTCCTTAGCCGCGAGGACGAGCTTCCTGCGTGATGTTGGGCCGCGCCCTTCTCCTGGTGGCGCTGCTGTGCAGAACTCATGCCAACTCCCTTTTTCGCGCCCATCTGGGTCCTCTATGTCCTCGGGTCCCGACCCTCGAGCGAGGCTCAGCCGCCGATGGTATGCCAGGTCACGATGCCGTGGTCAAGGCTAGGGGGTGAGGGCTCGAGAGCCAGTAAGAGCTCTTGAGGCGCGATGCTCAGGGGGCCCTCCTTTAATGTGCAAGCGGTGTGTGTGAAAAAAGAGTGGCTGGTTCTAAGGGGGTGGCCGGGAGGTGCTACGTCTTGAGGGACGGGAAAGGCTGCTGGTGGTCCACACTCCGGCGGTTCCTGTGAGTTAGTCGAAAAAGGAAAACATATGGCGCAACCGCGCTTGCTATCCTGTCGATGATCCTTCCGCAAGAAGATGAAGGCAATAAGGTCTCAGTGAGGTGACGTGCGCGGGGCTGGCCGCGAGCCAGAGCTCAGTCTCTTAGATTTATCAGCATTGCAGGGACGGGCTCGAGCACATGCCCCGTGCCAGTAGCCCCCGTTGCGGGATGAGCAAGAGATGGGTTAGCAACACGCAGAGGCCACGAAGGGCGACTCCCTAGGTAACGAGACAACAGGGATAATGTCGATAACCATGATAACACTAGCATGCAAACTGGTCCGGAGTACATGAATCAAAATGGTGCGGCTGCGGGACAGGCCCTAACAGCTTGAGGATAATTGACACGTCTCTGTCGTATCTATAATTTTTGATTGTTTCATGCCAATATTATACAACTTTTACATACTTTTGGCAACTTTTTATATGATTTATTGGACTAACCTATTGATCCAGTGCCCAATGCCTGTTCCTGTTTTCTGCATGTTTTTTGTATCGCAGACTATCCATATCAAACGAAGTCCAAATGCAATAAAATTTCACGGAGAATTATTTTGGAATATATGTGATTTTTGGGAGTTGGAATCACCGCAAACGGAGGCCCGTGGTGGGCACAAGACACCAAGGTGCGCTAGAGGCCCCTGGCGTGCCGTGGTGGGTTGTGCCCTCCTCGAACGTCGGTTGGTGCTCTACTTCGGGCGCAAGGAAGCTTATATCCGGAAAAAATCCGTGTTAAAATCTCAGCACAATCGGAGTTACGGATCTCCCGAAATATAAGAAACGGTTTTCGGCCAGATCAGGGTAACGCGAAACAGAAGAGGACAGAGAGACAGATCCAATCTCGGAGGGGCTCTCGCCCCTCCCATGCCATGGAGACTAAGGACAAGAGAGGGAACTCTCCTCCCATCTAGGGGGGAGGCAAAGGAAGAAGAAGAAGGAGGGGGGCTGATACGTCCATTTTGCACCATGCTTTTATAACGATATTTATTGCATTATGGGCTGTTATTACACGTTATGTCACAATACTTATGCCTATTCTCTCTTATTTTACATGGTTTGCATGAAGAGGGAGAATGCCGGCAGCTGGGATTCTGGGCTGGAAAAGGAGCAAATATTAGAGACCTATTCTGCACAGCTCCAAAAGTCCTGAAACTTCACGGAAGTCATTTTTGGAATTAATAAATAATACTGAGCGAAGAAACTACCAGAGGGGGGCCACACCCTGGCCATGAGGGTGGGAGGCACGCCCTACCCCCTTGGGCGCGCCCCCTGCCTCGTGGGCCCCCTGGCAGGCCTCCGGTGCCCATCTTATGCTATATGAAGTCATTTACCCTGGAAAAAAAATCAGAAGCAAGCTTTCAGGAAGAAACTCCGCCGCCACGAGGCGGAACCTTGGCAGAACCAATCTAGGGCTCCGGCAGAGCTGTTCTTCCGGGGAAACTTCCCACCGGGAGGGGGAAATCATCACCATCGTCATCACCAATGATCCTCTCATCGAGAGGGGATCAATCTCCATCAACATCTTCACCAGCACCATCTTCTCTCAAACCCTAGTTCATCTCTTGTATCCAATCTTTGTCCCAAAGCCTCAGATTGGTACCTGTGGGTTGCTAGTAGTGTTGATTACTCCTTGTAGTTGATGCTAGTTGGTTTACTTGGTGGAAGATCATATGTTCAGATCCATTATGCATATTAATACCCCTCTGATTATGAACATGAATATGATTTGTGAGTAGGTACGTTTGTTCCTGAGGACATGGGAGAAGTCTTGCTATTAGTAGTCATGTGAATTTGGTATTCGTTCGATATTTTGATGAGATGTATGTTGTCTTTCCTCTAGTGGTGTTATGTGAACGTCGACTACATGACACTTCACCATTGTTTGGGCCTAGAGGAAGGCATTGGGAAGTAATAAGTAGATGATGGGTTGCTAGAGTGACAGAAGCTTAAACCCTAGTTTATGCGTTGCTTCGTAAGGGGCTGATTTGGATCCATATGTTTCATGCTATGGTTAGGTTTACCTTAATACTTCTTTTGTAGTTGTGGATCCTTGGAATAGGGGTTAATCATAAGTGGGATGCTTGTCCAAGAAAGGACAACACCCATGCACCGGTCCACCCACATATCAAATTATCAAAGTACCAAACGCGAATCATATGAGCGTGATGAAAACTAGCTTGACGATAATTCCCATGTGTCCTCGGGAGCGCTTTTCTCTATATAAGAGTTTGTCCAGGCTTGTCCTTCGCTACAAAAAGGATTGGGCCATCTTGCTGCACTTTATTTACACTTGTTACTTGTCACCCGTTACAAATTACCTTATCACAAAACTATCTGTTACCGATAATTTCAGTGCTTGCATAGAGTACCTTGCTGAAAACCGCTTATCATTTCCTTCTGCTCCTCGTTGGGTTCGACACTCTTACTTATCGAAAGGACTACGATAGATCCCACATACTTGTGGGTCATCAGGGGCTCTCTCCCCCTCGCTTTCGGTGGCGCCGGAGTGCCACCGGGGGCAACGATCAGGACGACAATCTACATCAACAATCTTGCTACCGTCAACACCAACTTTCCCCCCCTCTATGCAGCGGTGTAACACCTCTTTCCCCGCTGTAATCTCTACTTAAACATGGTTCTCAAATCCATATATTATTTCCCAATGATCTATGGTTATCCTATGATGTTTGAGTAGATCCGTTTTGTCCCGTTGGTTAATCGTGATCTTGGTTGGTATGATTGTATATTTTATTTATGGTGCTGTCCTACAGTGCCCTCCGTCTCGCGCAAACGTGAGGGGCCCCTCGCTGTAGGGTGTTGCAATATATTCATGGTTCGCTTATGGTGGGTTGCGAGAGTGACAGAAACTTAAACCCGAGTAGGTGGGGTATGACATATGGGAGTAAAGAGGACTTGATAATTAATGCTATGGTTGGGTTTCACGACCTTAATGATTTTTAGTAGTTGCGGATGCTTGCTAGAGTTCCAATCATAAGTGCATATGATCCAAGTAGAGAAAGTATGTTAGCTCATGCCTCCCCCTCATATAAAGTTGCAAGAATGATTACCGGTACTTGTTATTGATTGCCTAGGGACAAATAACTTTCTTGTTGACAAAAGCTCTCTACTAAAACTAACTAAGTTGTGTCTTTATCTAAATAGCCCCTTGATTTTATTTACGTGCTCTTTATTATCTTGCAAACCTATCCTATGACACCTACAAAGTACTTCTAGTTTCATACTTGTTTCTGGTAAAGCGAATGTCAAGTGTGTGTAGAGTTGTATCGGTGGTCGATAGAACTTGAGGGAATATTTGTTCTACCTTTAGCTCCTCGTTGGGTTCGACACTCTTACTTATCTAAAGAGGCTACAGTTGATCCCCTATACTTGTGGGTTATCAAGACCTTTTTCTGGCGCCGTTGCCGGGGAGCAATAGCGTGGGGTGAATATTCTCGTGTGTGCTTGTTTGCTTTATCACTAAGTAGTTTTTATTTCCTGTTCTAAGTTGTTCTCTATCTTTAGTTTTGGATATGGAACACGAATCACCAAAAAAATTAGTGGTACTGGCTACTCATGGAGATGGGGAACCTCCTAAAACCCTCGATGCTCGTTATGTAAAAGATATTATGCACTACTTTGACAATCCTGAGAAAACCCCATTCAACTATATAATGGGAGTAACGTTGGATCAACGTGAATACTTTAGGGATTATCGCTTGAATCATAAAGGGAAATTGTTATGGGATCAAATTCATATGTTGCATTGGTATGCTCGGGATTTATGCTTGAGATATGATTATACTTGTTGCTCTAGGATGAATGCTCCACATCTTCCCTTTTCATGTGAATTTAATGATAATGAAACCTTAGCTTCTTATGCTAATGGTATATATGATTACTATGATGTGGAACGAATAGAAGAATTTGTTGCTTTTAAGGGTGCATATGAAATTGAACCTTTGTTTGAAAAGTTTGAAGATTATGATGATTCAGTTTATAGACCTGAAAATCTTGCTATCCTTAAATATTGCTATGATAATTATCAATACATTTACGATATTGATGTATTTATTGAGAATAACTCCGCTGTCCAAGAAAAGATTAATATTTTGCAGGAGTCTATGGAAGAAGAAATTGATGAAACTGCGAGCTCGTTGGATGAAAAAATGATGAGGAGAGCGAAGAACAAAAGGAGGAAGAATGGATTAGCTACCCGTACCCACCTTCTAATGAGAGTAACTCTTCAACTCATATATTGTTTAATTCCCCTTCATGCTTACCGAAGGATGAATGCTATGATAATTGCTATGATCTTGTTGATTCTTTTGAAATATCCCTTTTTGATGAACTTGATGCTTGCCATGCTTGTGGACAAGATGCCAATATGAATGATGCTTATGGAGATGAACTTTCTATAGTTCTTTATATTAAGAATGAAATTGTTGCTATTGCACCCACACATGATAGTCCTATTATCCTTTTGAATTGTCCCAACTACACTATATCAGAGAAGTTAGCCCTTGTTAAGGATTATATTGATGGGTTGCATTCTACCGTTGCACATGATGATTTTGATGAGTATAATATGCATGTGCTTGCTTCTCCTACTTGCAATTATTATGAGAGAGGAACTATATCTCCACCTCTCTATGTTTCCAACACGATAAAATTGCAAGAAACTGCTTATGCTACGTATTGGCCTTTACTTGATGTGCATGACTTGTTCTTGTATGACATGACAATGCATAGAAAGAGAGTTAGACTTCGTCATTGCATGATATATGTTGCTTTGTGCTCACTACTAAATGCTAAATCATTGTTGATTCAAATTGGCTTTGATATACCTTGGGATCCGGGTGGATTCATTACTTGAGCACTTTATGCCTAGCTTAATGGATTTAAAGAAAGCGCTGCCAGGGAGACAACCCAGAAGTTTTAGAGAGTCATTTATTTCTTTTGAGTGCTTTTATAAATTTTAAAAACAAAAAAATATAGAGGGGAACACAAAACTTTTCAAAAAGGAAAGTGAAAGTGAGAGAGACAAGCATTGTTGAAGTGGGGGAGCTCCTTGAACTTTGTTCATGCTCACGGAAACTTTGTGAATCTTAATTACAGAAACTTTTCAACAAAAAATAATTATCCCTTCGTACAATTCCATTGTATTATAAAAATAATGTGCCAAGATTTGCCTTTAGGATGATTAGATTGCTTATAGGTTTGTGCGGTGCAAAACAGAAACTTTGGCTGTAGTGCGCGATTTGATATTTTTTACTGGAGCGTCAAACGGTTCTGAAACTTTTTGCACTGTCTTTCTATACAAAATTTTTATTTTTCCTAATTATTTAAGAATTTTTAGAGTTACAGAAGTATGGTGGATGTTCGAATCTTTACAGATTGTCCTGTTTTCACAGATTGCTGTTATAGCTTCATTATTTGCGTATGTTTGAATTCTTGTTGAAGCCTCCTTGACTTGGGGCCATAGATTGTGATAGCATACAGTGGGTAATGTTTTTTTATAATTATACAATAATGTTACAGTAGTACATGATGGGATTTCATTGCCATATTCACTAACCCCGCCACTAAAAGTTCGGTTAAGTTTTGTGTGGATGAAGTGTTCGAAGATCGAGGAGGTCTTGATGTGAGGAGAAGGAGAAGAGGCACTAGCTCAAGCTTGGGGATGCCCAAGGAACCCCAAGTAAATATTCAAGGAGACTCAAGTGTCTAAGCTTGGGGATGCCCCGGAATGCATGCCATCTTTCTTCAACAAGTATCGGTATGTTTTCGGACCCGTTTCGTTCATGCGATATGTGCAAATCTTGGAGCGTCTTTTGCATTTAGTTTTCACTTTTATTTTATGCACCATGCTGGTATGAGATAGTCCATGGTTGATTTGTAGAATGCTCATTGCACTTCACTTAAATCTTTTGAGTATGGCTTTTTAGAATGCTTCATGTGCTTCACTTATATCATTTGAAGTTTGGATTGCCTGTTTCTCTTCACATAGAAAACCGTTGTTTGAAGAATGATCTTTTGCTTCACTTATATTTATTAGAGCATGATCTTTTGTAGAAAGAATTAAACTCTGATGCTTCACTTATATCTATTTAGAGAGTCAAAAGGAATTGGTCAATTGCATGGTTAGTCATAAAATCCTACATAAAACTTATGGATCACTGAATATGATTTATTTGATTCCTTGCAATAGTTTTGCGATATAGAGATGATAATATGTGGGAGGTACTAGTAAACGGTTGTGGTTAGTAAGAATATTGGTGTTAAGGTTTGTGATTCCCGAAGCATGCACGTATAGTCTTTCGTTATGCTATGAAGTTGGAGCATGATTTATTATTAATTGTCTTCCTTACGAGTGGCGGTCGGGGACGAGAGATGGTCTTTTCCTACCAATCTATCCCCCTAGGGGCATGCATAGTAGTACTTTTCTTCGAGGGCTAATAAACTTTTGCAATAAGTATATGAGTTCTTTATGACTAATGTGAGTCCATGGATTATACACACTCTTACCTTTTCGCAATTTGCTAGCCTCTACGGTACCGTGCATTGCCCTTTCTCACATCGAGACGTGGTGCAAACTTCGCAGGTGCATCCAAACCCCATGATATGATACGCTCTATCACACATAAGCCTTATTACATCTTCCTCAAAACAGCCACCATACCTACCTATTATGGCTTCTCCATGGCCATTCCGAGATATATTGCCATGCAACTTCCACCGCTTCTGTTTGATGACTTGAGCATTCATTGTCATATTGCTTTGCATGATCATATAGCTGACATAGAAGTTGTGGCTCAGCCACCGTTCATCATTTTTCATACATGTTACGCTAGATCATTGCACATCCTGGTATATGCCAGAGGCATTCATATAGAGTCATACTTTGTCATAGGTATTGAGTTGTATTTTTTATTTCTTTTGAGTTATAAGTAAATAGAAGTGTGATGATCATCATTATTCATTTTTAGAGCAGTGCCCCAATGAGGAAAGGATGATGGAGACTATGATTCCCCCACAAGCCGGGATGAGACTCCGGACAATGAGAGAAAAAAATATAAAAGAAAAAAAAGAAAGAAAAGAAAAAGAAAAAAAGAAAAGAAAAAGAAAAAATAAACAAAGAGAGAAGGGCATTGTTAGTATCCTTTACCACACTTGTGCTTCAAAGTAGCACCATGTTTTTCATATGGAGAGTCTCCTATGTTGTCACTTTCATATACTATTGGGAATTTTTCATTATAGGATTAGATGCACACCCACTTAGTTTTCATATTGAGCTTTCATACACTTATAACTCTTAGTGCATTCATCGCATGGCAATCCCTACTCCTCACATTGATATCAATTGATGGGCATCTCCATAGCCCGTTGGTTAGCCACATCGATGTGAGACTTTCTACTTTTTGTCTTCTTTATATTTACCCCTATCATTATACTCTATTCCACCCGTAGTGCTAAATCCATGGCTTGCGCTCATGTATTGCGTGAGGGTTGAAAAAGCTGAAGCGCGTTAAAAAGTATGAACCAATTGCTCGGCTTGTCATCGGGGTTGTGCATGATAAATATTTTGTGTTAAGAAGACAGAGCATGACAAGACTATATGATTTTGTAGGGATAACTCTCTTTAGCATTGATATTTTGAAAGACATGATTGTTTGTTGGGATGCCTGAGTATTGATGTCTTTATGTCAAATTATAGACTATTGCTTTGAATCACTTATGTCTTAATATTCATGCCATGATTAGATATATGATCAAGTTTATGCTAGGTAGCATTCCACATAAAAAAATTATCTTTTTTATCATTTACCTGCTCGAGGACGAGTAGGAATTAAGCTTGGGGATGCTAACACGTCTCCGTCGTATCTATAATTTTTGATTGTTTCATGCCAATATTATACAACTTTTACATACTTTTGGCAACTTTTTATATGATTTATTGGACTAACCTATTGATCCAGTGCCCAGTGCCTGTTCCTGTTTTCTGCATGTTTTTTGTATCGCAGAGTATCCATATCAAATGAAGTCCAAATGCAATAAAATTTCACGGAGAATTATTTTGGAATATATGTGATTTTTGGGAGTTGGAATCACCGCAAACGGAGGCCCGTGGTGGGCACAAGACACCAGGGCGCACTAGAGGCCCCTGGCGTGCCGTGGTGGGTTGTGCCCTCCTTGAACATCGGTTGGTGCTCTACTTAGGGCGCAAGGAAGCTTATATCCAGAAAAAATCTGTGTTAAAATCTCCGCGCAATCGGAGTTACGGATCTCTCGGAGTATAAGAAACGGTTTTCGGCCAGATCAGGGTAACGAGAAACAGAAGAGGACAGAGAGACAGATCCAATCTCGGAGGGGCTCTCGCCCCTCCCATGCCATGGAGACCAAGGACTAGAGAGGGAACTATCCTCCCATCTAGGGGGAGGCAAAGGAAGAAGAAGAAGGAGGGGGCTCTCTCCCCCTCGCTTCCGGTGTCGCCGGAGTGCCACGGGGGGCAACGATCGGGACGACGATCTACATCAACAATCTTGCTACCGTCAACACCAACTTCCCCCCTCTATGCAGCGGTTAACACCTCTTTCCCCCGCTGTAATCACTACTTAAACATGGTGCTCAACTCCATATATTATTTCCCAATGATCTATGGTTATCCTATGATGTTTGAGTAGATCCGTTTTGTCCCGTGGGTTAATCGTGATCTTGGTTGGTATGATTGTATATTTTATTTATGGTGCTGTCCTATGGTGCCCTCCGTCTCGCACAAACGTGAGGGGCCCCTCGCTGTAGGGTGTTGCAATATGTTCATGGTTGGCTTATGGTGGGTTGCGAGAGTGACAGAAACTTAAACCCGAGTAGGTGGGGTATGACGTATGGGAGTAAAGATGACTTGATACTTAATGCTATGGTTGGGTTTCACGACCTTAATGATTTTTAGTATTTGCGGATGCTTGCTAGAGTTCCAATCATAAGTGCATATGATCCAAGTAGAGAAAGTATGTTAGCTAATGCCTCTCCCTCATATAAAGTTGCAAGAATGATTACTGGTACTTGTTATCGATTGCCTAGGGACATATAACTTTCTTTTTGACAAAAGCTGTCTACTAAAACTAACTAAGTTGTGTATTTATCAAAACAACCCCTAGATTTTATTTACGTGCTCTTTATTATCTTGCAAACCTATCCTATCACACCTACAAAGTACTTCTAGTTTCATACTTGTTTCCGGTAAAGCGAACGTCAAGTGTGCGTAGAGTTGTATCAGTGGTCGATAGAACTCTAGGGAATATTTGTTCTACCTTTAGCTCCTTGTTGGGCTCGACACTCTTACTTATCGAAAAAGGCTACAATTGATCCCCTATACTTGTGGGTTATCAATAATGCAGCCGAGGGGCACCCTCAATTGAACAAATCAAAAAGTCACCTGGCAATGTCGTTGAAGAAGTGTTGGCACAGGTGAAGATGTGCGCTGAAGAGGTCGTCCTTCATGAGGCGTCTGGCTCCTGAGCCTCGGGGGGCTCCGGAGGTCCGGGAGGCTCGCCAGTGTCCGACACCTCCTCCATTGGGATTGCCTGGCGCCTGGCCTCGTGAGCTGCTAGAACTCTCCGCATCTGGTGCTGGTGCGAGGCAGCTGCGTTTGGCAAGCAAAAAGGCATGCGGACGTCGCTATGAGGGCGGCCTCCACACCGGCCGACATGGGACGGCTAGAAGAGCTCCCGAGAAGCAGCCCGATTGAGTCCTGGGATGTTGACACAGACGCGCAGCTCGCCACCCACGTCTAGGGTGGCGGCTGCACTGGGTGGTGCGGGGTGATACGTCTCCAACGTATCTATAATTTTTTTACTGTTCCATGCTATTATATTATCCATCTAGGATGTTTTATATGCATTTATATGCTTTTTTTTATGATTTTTGGGACTAACCTATTAACCTAGAGCCCAGTGCCAGTATCTGTTTTTTTCTTGTTTTTGAGTTTTACAGAAAAGGAATAGCAAACGGAGTCCAATTTGACGTGCCAATTTTTGATGATTTTTTATGGACCAAAAGAAGCCCCCGGAGTAAAAGAGTTGGGCTAGAAGAGTGCCGAGCCGTCCACGAGGGTGGGGGCGCGCCCTACACCCCTGGGCATGGGCCCCTATCTCGTGGACGACTCGGAGACCCCCTGACGTGAGACCTACGCCAAAAATTCCTATAAATACATAACCTCCAGAAAATGACCTAGATCAGGAGTTCCGCCGCCGCAAGCCTCTGTAGCCACAAAAAACCAATCGGGACCCTGTTCCGGCACCCTGCCGGAGGGGGGATCCCTCACCGATGGCCATCTTCATCATGCCGGCGCTCTCCATGACGAGGAGGGAGTAGTTCACCCTCGGGGCTGAGGGTATGTACCAGTAGCTATGTGTTTGATCTCTCTCTCTCTCTCCGTCGTGTTCTTGATTTGGCACGATCTTGATGTACCGCGAGCTTTGCTACTATAGTTGGATCTTATGATGTTTCTCCCCCTCTACTCTCTTGTAATGGATTGAGTTTTCCCTTTGAAGTTATCTTATCGGACTGATTCTTTAAGGATTTGAGAACACTTGATGTATGTCTTGCATGTGCTTATCTGTGGTGACAATGGGATATTCACGTGATCCACTTGATGTATGTTTTGGTGATCAACTTGCGAGTTCCGTGACCTTGTGAACTTATAAATAGGGGTTGGCACACGTTTTCGTCTTGACTGTCCCGTAGAAACTTTGGGGCACTCTTTGAAGTTCTTTGTGTTGGTTGAGTAGATGAATCTAAGATTGTGTGATGCATATCGTATAATCATACCCACAGATACTTGAGGTGACATTGGAGTATCTAGGTGACATTAGGGTTTTGGTTGATTTGTGTCTTAAGGTGTTATTCTAGTATGAACTCTATGATAGATCAAACAGAAAGAATAGCTTCGTATTATTTTACTACGGACTCTTGAATAGATCGATCAGAAAGGATAACTTTGAGGTGGTTTCGTACCCTACAATAATCTCTTCGTTTGTTCTCCGCTATTAGTGACTTTGGAGTGAATCTTTGTTGCATGTTGAGGGATAGTTATATGATCCAATTATGTTATTATTGTTGAGAGAACTTGCACTAGTGAAAGTATGAACCTCAGGACTTATTCAACGGATTGCAATACCGTTTGTGCTCACTTTTATCATTAGTTACCTTGCTGTTTTTATATTTTCAGATTACAAAAACCTATATCTACCATCCATATTTGTGACGCCCGGGTAATTAAGCTACAGTAATCCCACGCTAATGATGCCACGTCACCACGGTTACTGTTGTTAACCTTGCGATGATTCAAAACCGTTTCAAAATTCAAATTCAAAATCAAGCAAACAATAAAAGTTTTTAAATATTAAAACTAAAATGTTCGGAGAGAACCAAATATCCCATAGGTAATTATGGTGGAGAAACAACACTTTTATAGGATGCTTAAATACTCTAAGATGAATAAAACAGTAGCAAAAACTATTATTTAAATACTTTTAAATAATAATTAATTACAAAACTATTTTTCTTTGGGTAGAAAAATAAATGTGGCACTGGCATAATTGGTGACATCCATTTAGGTGCCACTTTGGTATATGGTTAACACTAGAATAAACAGCAACTAAAAGAAACAGAAAAGAAATAAAACAAACAAAAGGAAAACGAAAAGGTTAAAGAAAAGGAAAGGGGGACATTGTGCACTAGGCCTAGTGCACAGTGCCGGCCCAACTGGCCCAGCTGGCCCAACCCCGGGCCATCCCCTTCCACCCCTGTTCACCGTCGCGGTGGACGCCGCACCCGCGTCCATGGCGTGGATGGCCACGCGTCGGCCATCCCGCGGCCGTCCCCGTTGTCCCCGTCGCCCCCGTCGACCTACTAGGGCACCCATGCCCTGGTTGAACCCTAGATGCCCTCCAGACCCCCCCTCTCTTCGGCCCTCTCCCACACGCCCGAGCTCGTCGGCGCTGCCGTCGCCATACCGCCGCCGTAGGCGCGGCCACCGGCCTCTCGGCACCATCGGAGAATGCCCAGGAGCTCCGCCAGCCACGCCTTCTTCTACCTCGCCACTTGATCGGGGTCGGGGAGCTACAACCACGACAACCCCTTCGTCTCTGTCTCCGTCAGCCGCCGTGAGCTTCGCCCGTTCCAACGCCGTTCTGCAGCTTCTAAGCCATCGACGGGCCTCCGTGCGCCTGCTAGGTGAGCCCCGCGCCTTCCCTTCCTTCTCCGGCAACGCTTCCCCCGTAGCTCGCTCACCGTTGCTGCCGAAGCTTGGCCTCGCTGCGGAGCCCCTCGTCATCGCTACTGACATCGTCGAGCTCAACCGAGCCTCGCGTCGCACTCAGGGCCTCGCGGCGAAGCCGCCCGTGCCCTTAAATGTCTTGCCGCGCGCTGCGACGTCGACCCCGTCGAAAGGCCGAAGGCGCCGCCGCTGCAGCTAGTCGTCGGTGCCCTTCCCCGCCTCTCCAGCTGCTGCCGCGGCCATCCCTAGACACGGCTCGTCGCCCCCTTTCGAACGCGCCCTTCCGCGCGTCAGATGGACGCTGGGGGGACGAATTCCGCCCGGCTCCGGCGTAGATCCCCCGCGGAAGAGGCTCACGGGAGCTCTCTCCGGCGCCACACCGACGTGGCCACCTGGGGCCACCCCGCAGGGTCACTGACCAGTGGGCCCGGCCCCCCTGTTGACCAGTTGACTAAGTCAACTATGATGACTGGGCGGGCCCTGTCTATGACATGTGGGTCCCGCGTGTTAAAATGTTTTTTCATAAATAACTAAATCTGTTAATTAATTAAATTAATTAGTTGAAACACTAATTACCCACTGACCAGTAGGCCACCCCACTAATTAGATTAATTAGATTAAACTAACTCAGCTAATTAAACCACTGTCAATGACATGTGGGTCCCACTGGACCCACGGGTCAGTTTTGACTCTGGTCAGCTAACTGTTGACCGCTGACGTCACCTCTACGTCATGCTGACATCACCAGACACTGTTCTGGATACGCTGATTTGAAATAAATAAATAAATTCCAAAAATGTTTAAAATCTTTAGAAATTAATATAAAATAATCTATAACTCGGATCAAAATGTTTTATACATGAAAGTTGCTCAGAAAAATCCAACGAATCCGAATACGCGGTCCGTTCATCTGTCACATGTCCCTAGCATGCTGAACATGGAACCGTCCCCTCTCTTTCGTCTGTCCGGAATCCGTCTAGCATTGGGAAATCATCCTCGGATGTTTCCCCCCTCCATCTACAACGTGTAGAACTACGTTAGGGCACACCTAGCACCGCGTATTGCCATGTTACGCTTTGTGATGTTTTGATTGCTCTGTTATTTATTGTGTTCCCCCTTCGTTACTTCTTTCCGGTAGACCCCGAGACTGCCGGCGACCCCCAGTTCGACTATGGTGTTGACGACCCCTCCTTGCCAAAGCAACCAGGCAAGCCCCCCCTTGATCACCAGATATCGCCTATTCTTCTCTATACTGCTTGCATTAGGGTAGTGTAGCATGTTACTGCTTTCCGTTAATCCTATCCTGATGCATAGCCTGTCCTTGCTACTACTGTTGTTACCTTTACCTACAATCCTACATGCTTAGTATAGGATGCTGGTATTCCATCTGTGGCCCTACATTCTTGTTCGTCTGCTGTGCTATACTATCGGGCCGTGATCACTTGGGAGGTGATCACGGGTATATACTTATATACTTTATACATGATACATGTGGTGACTAAAGTCGGGTCGGCTCGAGGAGTACAAGCGAGTGATTCACGGATCGGGGGCTAAAAGGACCTTTGTCCCGACAGCCCTCTGGGTGGATCTTTGTGGCGGAGCGACAGGGCAGGTTGAGACTACCTAGGTGAGAGGTGGGCCTGGCCCTGGTCGGCGTCCGCGGTTACTTCAAAATAACACGCTTAACGAGTTCTTGGTATTTGACCTGAGTCTGGCCATTTGGTCTATACGCACTAACCAACTACGTGGGAAAGATATGGGCACTCGACGTCGTGGTATCAGCCGAAGCCTTCCCGACGTCAGCGACTGAGCGGCGCGCGCCAGATTGGACCGCGTAACGTGACTTCCTTTGTAATGGAGGTTGCTAGGTCTGCTTCCGGCCGCCCACGCAACGTGCAGGTGTGCAATGGGCGATGGGCCCAGACCCCTGCGCGCTTAGGATTAGACCGGCGTGCTGACCTCTCTGTTGTGCCTAGGTAGGGCTGCGATGTGTTGATCTTCCGAGGCCGGGCATGACTCAGGAAAGTGTGTCCGGCCAAATGGGATCAAGCGTGTTGGGTTATGTGGTGCACCCCTGCAGGGAAGTTTATCTATTCGAATAGACGTGATCTTCGGTAACAGGACGACTTGGAGTTGTACCTTGACCTTATGACAACTAGAACTGGATACTTAATAAAACACACCCTTCCAAGTGCCAGATACAACCCGGTGATCGCTCTCTAACAGGGCGACGAGGAAGGGATCGCCGGGTAGGATTATGCTATGCGATGCTACTTGGTGAACTTACCATCTACTCTCTTCTACATGCTGCAAGATGGAGGTGGCCAGAAGCGTAGTATTCAACATGATTAGCTATCCCCCTCTTATTCTGGCATTCCGCAGTTCAGTCCACCGATATGGCCCTTTACACATATACCCATGCATATGTAGTGTAGCTCCTTGCTTGCGAGTACTTTGGATGAGTACTCACGGTTGATTTTCTCCCTCTTTTCCCCCTTTCCTTTCTACCTGGTTGTCGCAACTAGATGCTGGAGCCCAGGAGCCAGACGCCACCGTTGACGACGACTCCTACTACACCGGAGGATTCTACTACTACGTGCAGCCCGCTGATGATGACCAGGAGTACTTAGGAGGATCCCAGGCAGGAGGCCTGCGCCTCTTTCGATTTGTATCCCAGTTTGTGCTAGCCTTCTTAAGACAAACTTGTTTAACTTATGTCTGTACTCAGATATTGTTGCTTCCGCTGACTCGTCTATGATCGAGCACTTGTATTCGAGCCCTCGAGGCCCATGGTTTGTATTATGATGCTTGTATGACTTATTTATGTTTTAGAGTTGTGTTGTGATATCTTCCCGTGAGTCCCTGATCTTGATCGTACACGTTTGCGTGCATGATTAGTGTACGATTGAATCGGGGGCGTCACAATATTGCACTTGTATCACCATCTTTCGCCGAACTAGTGCACCTATACAATTTACCATTGTATTGGGTGCGTTGGGGACACAAGAGACTCTTTGTTATTTGGTTGCAGGGTTGTTTGAGAGAGACCATCTTCATCCTACGTCTCCCATGGATTGATAAACCTTAGGTCATCCACTTGAGGGAAATTTGCTACTGTCCTACAAACCTCTGCACTTGGAGGCCCAACAACGTCTATAAGAAGAAGGTTGTGTAGTAGACATCAAGCAGTTTCTGGCGCTGTTGCCGGGGAGGTTAGCGCTTGAAGGTATATCTTTAGATGTTGCAATCGAATCTTTTAGTTTCTTGTTTTATCACTAGTTTATTCTATAAAAGAAAACTACAAAAAAATGGAATTAAGGGTGCCTCATATGCTTCATCTTTTTAATGTCTTTCGTGAAAATGATGGGAAGGAAAACTGTGCTCAAGTATTGAAGAAGAATTACATAGGATGCTTGGCATAAAATATGTGAATGATGAGCATGATTGCAATGTTGTTAGTATGAATTCTTTGAATACCCATGATGCTAATGATATGCAAAGCCACAAGCTTGGGGATGCTATGTTTGATGAAGATGATATGTTTAGTCCCCCAAGTTTTGATGAGCAAATTTGTTATGAGAAAGCATGCCTCCTATTTATGATGATTATTGTGATGACACGTATGCTATAAATAATAAAGATAAACATGAAACTTTTCATCATGATTTTAATTTTCAATTGTATTATGCTTCACATGATAGTTATTTTGTTGAGTTTGCTCCCACTTCTATTCATGAGAAGAATTTTGCTTATGTGGAGAGTAATAAAAATTCTATGCTTGTGCATCATGAAAATAGTGCTTTTTTGAATTCATTCATGATGCTACTGAAAATTATTATGAGGGAGTAATATATGCTTGTAGGAATTGCAATAATATCAAGTTTCCTCTCTATATGCTTAAAATCTTGAAGTTATGCTTGTTTTGTCTTCCTATGCTAGTTGATTATTGTTCCCATAAATAGTTTGCTCACAAAATCCCTGTGTATAGGAAGTGGGTTAGACTTAAATGTGCTAGTCATATTCTTCATGATGCTCTCTTTATGTTTCAATTCTTATCTTTTATGTGAGCATCATTGAAATCATCATGCCTAGCTAGGGGCGTTAAACGTTTGCGCTTGTTGGGAGGCAACCCAATTTTATTTTTGTCCTTTGCTTTTGCTCCTGTTTAGTAATAAATAATTCATCTAGCCTCTGTTTGGATGTGGTTTTATGTTTTAATTAGTGTTTGTGCCAAGTAGAACCTTTGGGAAGACTTGGGTGAAGTCTTTGTGATCTTGCTGAAAAAACAGAAACTTTAGCGCTCACGAGATTAGCTGCCATGTTTTACTGGAGAGTGATTTTAGGTTGATTCTTTTTGAAGATGATTAATAGACAAATTACTCAGGTCCAAAAATTTATTTCAGAATTTTTGGAGTTAAATAAGTATTCGAATGATACAGATTACTACAGACTGTTCTGTTTTTGACAGATTCTGTTTTCTATGTGTTGTTTGCTTATTTTGATGAATCTATGAGTAGTATCGGAGGGTATGAACCATAGAGAAGTTGGAATACAGTAGATATTACAAAAATATGAATTTATAATGAGTTCACAACAGTACAAAAAGTGGTGATTTTATTTTCTTATACTGACGGAGCTTACGAGTTTTCTGTTGAGTTTTGTGTTGTGAAGTTTTCAAGTTTTGGGTAAAGATTCGATGGACTGTGGAATAAGGAGTGGCAAGAGCCTAAGCTTGGGGATGCCCAAGGCACCCCAAGGTAATATTCAAGGACAACCAATATCCTAAGCTTGGGGATGCCCCGGAAGGCATCCCCTCTTTCGTCTTCGTCTATCGGTAACTTTACTTGAGGCTATATTTTTATTCACCACATGATATCTGTTTTGCTTGGAGCGTCATTTTTTCTTTTCTTTTGCTTTCTCTTTGACTAAAATACCAAGATCTGAAATTCTTAAATGTTAGAGAGTCTTCACATAGTTGCATAATTATTCGACTACTCATTGATCTTCACTTATATCTTTCGGGGTAGTTTGTCATTTGCTCTAGTGCTTCACTTATATCCTTTTAGAGCACGGCGGTGGTTTTGTTTTGAAGAAATAGATGAACTATCATGCTTCACTTATATTATTTTGAGAGTCTTATACAGCATGGTAATGTTCTTAGGTTATAAAATTACTCCTAATATGATAGGCATCCAAGATGGGTATAATAAAAACTTCCATATAGAGTGCATTGAATACTATGAGAAGTTTGATACTTGATGATTGTTTTGAGATATGAAGATGGTAATATTAGAGTCATGCTAGTTGAGAAATCGTGAATTTGAGAAATACTTGTGTTGGGGTTTGCAAGTCCCATAGCATGCACGTATGGTAACCGTTGTGTGACAAATTTCAAGCATGAGGTGTTTCTTTGATTGCCTTCCTTATGAGTGGCGGTCGGGGAAGAGCGATGGTCTTTTCCTACCAATCTACCCCCTAGGAGCATGCGCGTAGTGCTTGGTTTTGATGACTTGTAGATTTTTGCAATAAGTATGTGAGTTCTTTATGACTAATGTTGAGTCCATGGATTCTACGCACTCTCACCCTTCCATCATTGCTAGCCTCTTCGGTACCGTGCATTGCCTTTTCTCACCTCGAGAGTTGGTGCAAACTTCGCCGGTGCATCCAAACCCCGTGATATGATACGCTCTATCACACATAAGCCTCCTTATATCTTCCTCAAAACAGCTACCATACCTACCTATTATGGCATTTCCATAGCCATTCTGAGATATATTGCCATGCAACTTTCCACCGTTTCGTTTATTATGACACGCTTCATCATTGTCATATTGCCTTGCATGATCATGTAGTTGACATCGTATTTGTGGCAAGGCCACCATGCATAATTTTTCATACATGCCACTCTTGATTCATTGCCCATCCCGGTACACCGCCGGAGGCACTCATATAGAGTCATATTTTGTTCTAGTATCGAGTTGTAATCATTGAGTTGTAAATAAATAGAAGTGTGACGATCATCATTAATAGAGCATTGTCCCGAAAAAACGAAAAAAGAAAGGCCAAAAAAAAGAAAGGCCAAATAAAAAAAGAAATAAAAGGGACAATGCTACTATCCTTTTTCCACACTTGTGCTTCAAAGTAGCACCATGATCTTCATGATAGAGAGTCTCGTATATTGTCACTTTCATATACTAGTGGGAATTTTTCATTATGGAACTTGGCTTGTATATTCCAACAATGGGCATCCTCAAATGCCCTAGGTCTTCATGAGCAAGCAAGTTGGATGCACACCCACTTAGTTTCTTTTGTTGAGCTTTCATACATTTATAGCTCTAGTGCATCCGTTGCATGGCAATCCCTACTCCTTGCATTGACATTAATTGATGGGAAACTCCAAAGACGTTGATTAGCCACATCAATGTGGGACTTTTTTTTGTCTTCTCCACACAACCCCCGTCATTATATTCTATTCCACCCATAGTGCTATGTCCATGGCTCACGCTCATGTATTGCGTGAAAGTTGAAAAAAGTTTGAGAATACTAAAGTATGAAACAATTGCTTGGCTTGTCATCGGGGTTGTGCATGATTAGAGCATTTTGTGTGACGAAAATGAAGCATGGACAAACTATATGATTTTGTAGGGATGAGCTTTCTTTGGCTATGTTATTTTGAGAAGACATAATTGCTTTGTTAGTATGCTTGAAGTATTATTGTTTTTATATCAATATTAAACTTTTGTCATGGATCTTTCGGATCTGAACATTCATGCCACAATAAGGAACATTACATTGAAAATTATGTTAAGTAGCATTCCACATCAAAAATTCTGTTTTTATCATTTACCTACTCGAGGACGAGCAGGAATTAAGCTTGGGGATGCTTGATACATCTCCAACGTATCTATAATTTTTTATTGTTCCATGCTATTATATTATCCATCTAGGATGTTTTATATGCATTTATATGCTATTTATATGATTTTTGGGACTAACCTATTAACCTAGAGCCCAGTGCCAGTTTCTATTTTTTCTTGTTTTTGAGTTTTACAGAAAAGGAATACCAAACGGAGTCCAATTCACGTGGCAATTTTTGATGATTTTTTATGCACCAAAAGAAGCCCCCGGAGTAAAAGAGTTAGGCCAGAAGAGTCCCGAGCCGTGCATGAGGGTGGGGGGCGCGCCCTACCCCCCTAGGCGTGGGCCCCTATCTCGACGACTCGGAGACCCCCTGACGTGAGACCTACGCCAAAAATTACTATAAATACAAAACCTCCAGAAAATAACCTAGATCGGGAGTTCCGCCGCCGCAAGCCTCTGTAGTCACCAAAAACCAATCGGGACCCTGTTCCGGCACCCTGCCGGAGGGGGGATCCCTCACCGGTGGCCATCTTCATCATCATGGCGCTCTCCATGACGAGGAGGGAGTAGTTCACCCTCGGGGCTGAGGGTATGTGTCGGTGTCAAAACCGGCGGATCTCGGGTAGGGGGTCCCGAACTGTGCGTCTAAGGAGGATGGTAACAGGAGGCGGGGGACATGATGTTTACCCAGGTTCGGGCCCTCTTGATGGAGGTAATACCCTACTTCCTGCTTGATTGATCTTGATGATATGAGTATTACAAGAGTTGATCTACCACAAGATCGTAGAGGCTAAACCCTAGAAGCTAGCCTATGGTATGATTGTTGTTGTCCTACGGACGTAACCCTCCGGTTTATATAGACACTGGAGGGGGCTAGGGTTACACAGAGTCGGTTACAAGGGAGGAGATCTACATATCCGTATTGCCAAGCTTGCCTTCCACGCCAAGGAGAGTCCCATCCGGACACGGGACGAAGTCTTCAATCTTGTATCTTCATAGTCCAACAGTCCGGCTAAAGCATATAGTCCGGCCGTTTGAGGACCCCCTAATCCAGGACTCCCTCAGTAGCCCCTGAACTAGGCTTCAATGACGATGAGTCCGGCACGCAGATTGTCTTCGGCATTGCAAGGCGGGTTCCTCCTCCGAATACTCCGTAGAAGATTTTGAACACAAGGATAGTGTCCGGCTCTGCAAAACAAATTCCACATACCACCGTAGAGAGAATAATATTTCGACAAATCTAATCTGCTAACACATTCGGCAGCATGACATCATGCCATGGCCCGGTCATTATTCGAACCATTTTTCTCAACCAGCGACTGCACATATTGCGAGGCGGTTTTCTTGGCACGCCTTGTTGAAGCAGAGATTGTGTCCCCTTATCACGGGATTCTCATCAATACGGGTGTGGGTAACCCAACCGCACCATCAATTACGGTGCTTGGGGAATAAGCGGTTTTACTAGGCAAGTGGGGAGGCACAGAATCCCTGCCGCCTTTATAAGGGGATAAGGACTCCCTTTCGTACCCACGCTTTCTCCTTCCCGATCCATTCCGCTCCGCTCAAGCTCCAGCGCCCAAGCGTTCATCTTCTCTGCCCACAAAGGCCTTCCGAAAATGTCCGGATCCGGTGCAGGAGGCAAATGGATGGCCTCTACCATCCGGGAGAAGGATATCAAAAAGCTTCGTGAGGCCGGGTACCTGGCCAGGAAAATCAGCCATCGTCTCCCGACGGCGGGACAGATCGTCCCTACCCCGGAACCCCACGAGAGGGTTGTATTCCTTCCTCACTTTGTCCGCGGGCTAGGGTTTCCCCTCCACCCGTTCGTTCGCGGCAGCATGTATTATTATGGGATCGATCTGCACGATTTGTCCCCTAATTCCTTCCTCAACATCTCGACATTCATTGTCGTGTGCGAGGCCTTTCTCCGCATCTCGCCACATTTTGGCTTGTGGCTAAAGATTTTTAATGTGAAGCCCAAGGTAGTGGGCCGCGAGCACGCCGAGTGCGGGGGCGCTACGTGAGCAAGATGCCCAATGTTATATGGCCAACATGCACCTTTAACGATTCCGTAAAGGAGTGGCAACAACAGTGGTTTTACATCACCGAGCCGCATGGCACAGAACGGGCCGCTACTCCCGAGTTTTGATCCGGTGCCCCCCTGCGGCTCACATCCTGGGTCAAGAAGGGCCTGAACTAGTCCTTGTCCGACGAATTGTCGATGCTCCAGATGCGTGTTAGAGATATGGGAGACAAGAACATTGAACTTGTCAATGTGGTCCAGGTGATGTTAGTTCGCCGGATCCTGCCTTGCCAACACCGGACTTGCAATCTATGGGAATTCGATCCGGCCAAGCACCAAACCTTGCGGGAGCTTTTCGGCTCCTCGCACAAGGACATCTAGAAGGTGCTTTTCAAGTCTAGCAAATCATGGCCGGACTCCGCCGAAGACCGTGGGTACCAACTGTCCCGCCCTGCAAGTTCGGTGAGTAATCGTACTTTTTGCCCGCATAACCCAAGGGAAGCGCTTAATGTGCTTTCCATGATTCTCCTAGGGCTGGACGAAGAAGGCGGAGCGGATCCATTGTCCGGCCCCGCTGCCCGAAGAACCGGCCGTCCCTCTTCTGACGAAGATGCTGGTCCCGGCGCCTTAGAAGGTGTCGAAGAAGACGGTCGAGAAGGAGGCCAAAAAGACCCGGGGCGGCCTTCATCGCCGCAGCACTTCGGACACAATATCCGAAGGCTCTGATTCCTGTTCCACCTCCGAAGAGGACGAGGAGGAGGAGGAAGATGAATCCCCTACGGGGGAAAGAAAGAAAAGGACGGCCTCCACACACTTGGAGGCCGAGTCGCCCAAAAGGGGAAAAGCTCCCCTTCCGGAGGAGTCCGCTGCCGCCACCGACAGTGGCCCGGTGTGGGACCCCAGGGTCCAGCCCCTGGTGAACCCGTGAGTATATACGGTCCTACCATGCTTACGTGTCCAGACTCATCATGGCGTAATTTTTTAACCTGAGCCATATGTTTTTGTAGTCCGGCGAGGTCCCGTACCGAACAATCCTCATCAGAGGATTCGCTGAGCTCGGATGCTATGGAAAGCGGGACGCCCCCGAAGGCCCCTTCCTCCAAACAGGTGAATACCACCGAGGCTTCGTCCCAGAGGGACCTCGGCCCAGGAGGAGAGGGAAAGACCGTGAAGGCGGCGCCTGGAGGTCAAACTTCGGGGGCCGAACACATGGGGGAGCAGATGCCCATGGGAGCTGACGGCGGGGGCCATATTGAATTCGGCTCCCAGCCGGATGCCGTTCCGGAGACCAATATGGCTCCAGAATCAAGCAGGCAGCCTCTCTTAGCTGGAGGAGGTATACCGGCGACCTCTGTCCAACCAAAGGCGTCGGATGCTTTGTTGGTGGCGCTGAAGGGTGCCTCCATCGTCGATGAACACCGTGCCCTTATGGGTGCGGTGATTGAGAAGATTCAGTCTGCTGAGAGTGGACTGAATGGAGCTTGTATCAGCCTTATAAAAGGTTTTGAAGTATGTTTTTCGAAGAGTGTCATAGTATGGATAGTAGCCCCTGATACACTGTTCGGTGAAAGAAGAAACCAGACAGAGGATCAAATTTATGTTCGCAGGAAGACTCATTGAATGACATCTATTTCTCTTCTGTTATAAGCAGGGGTCTGTAGCAGCTGCTGCCTCTCCGGACTGAATCAAAGTCTGGAGCGGGCCAAAGAAGAACTTGGCCAGTTGAAAATGCAATTGGGAGATAAACAGGGTATGCACAAGTCTTGTTCGTGTTTAGTGCGATCAAATTTTCAGTATTATAGAATATGTTCCCTGATTTTCTCTAGGGATGATGACCGAAGTCGAGGCTCTTAAGAAGGCTATGGCCAAGGCCAAGGAAAAGGCAGCCGCAGAGCAGGCCCTCCGTGAGAAGTACGAGGCCAGGGTAATTAAAGCTGAACAGGAGCTGCAACAGGCCGTGAAAAAATGCGAGACCTTGGAGCAGCGTGTAATGGAGAAAGAATCCGAACTCACCAAGGCGCATCAGGCCGCGAGCGATGCCTGGGGGGAAACCCAAAGCGCCCTGCAGGGGATCCAAGAGGCGAGGAAGATCGCAGCGGGTAAGGATTTCTCCTTGTAAAGCAAGTTTTTGAGGAGAAGATTATGTTTCTGATTTTGAATTCGGATTTCTCCATGGGTGTTTGCGGAGCTGCCCCGCACCATAGCGGATGCCGCCCAATTCTACCAGGCCGAAGAAAGAAACACTGCGGATAAGCTCTTCTGGTCGCAGTATTTGGCACCGAATTATCCGGTGCCTTTTGCCGATCAACTTAAACAGCTGATCGAACTGCATAAGGCGGCGGAACTAGCCATGAGGGATTTAATTATCCGGTTATGGCCCGCCGAGCCGATTCCAAGCAGCTACTTCGGGCTCGTGAAGCGACCTGTAAGCGCTTGCCCCCGACTTGATGTCATCAAGCGGTCGGTCTGCATAGAAGGTGCGCGAATGGCCTTCGCCCGTGCAAAGGTGCACTGGGGGAAGATGGATGCTGAGAAGCTGATGACCGAAGGGCCGTCAGAGGGGAAGGAGCACCGCAAGCCCGAATTATATTATGAGAATGTCCTTAAAGGATCTTACCTTGCAGCGGAGCTATGCACCAAGGACATTATATTTCCATGAATGCGAATCATGTCGTCCTTTGTAAACGTCTGAACAGGGTCATTTATACTATTTATTTCCTGTTATATAAAAGTTTACCCTCCTGTGCGGCCGTTTTATATGTTAAACCTGAGAGTTGGCCAGTCGTCGGCTTCTGCCCCCACGTAAGAAGTACGGGGGTGTTCGGGATAAACCTGAGCACTCTTTATCCCAGTTTTGGGTCCTTCGAAGGAGGTGCTCAGCACAACGAACCAGGCAATCAGACTATAGGGCTTTATCACTCTCACTTAGCCATAGGAGCTTTAGTATGGTAGGCGCAGCCCCTGGTGTTCGGAATACCGTACTAGGGGCTCTATAAGCACCTGATCGGAGAAAAAACCGATCCATCGCACGCTGCATTGGTTATGGCATTATGCGGGAGAAATCCTTAAAGATTTTATGACCTCTCGAACAGCTAACCAGCTCTCGTCGTATCATGACAGTCAGTTTTTGGCTTTATCTACTGAGGTGCTCGTTCGGAAGAACCGGGACACAATCGCAGTAGTTCTCCTAGTGCTACCTTAGCCGATATAGCGGAACGTAAGGTACCAAAACATGGGAGCTGGGCAAACCCAACTATTGACCCAATACATGATTCGGAGCTGATGCATATAATGCTATAAGTTCGGGGTGCCGAACTTCCACGAAGGTGTTCGGACTTTATTGCCGTACTGTGGGTAAAACGAAGCCCCTGGCATGTTTAAAGGCATATCACGGCGTATGGGTGCCACTCGACAAAAGAGTGTTAGTAAGAAATGACAGCAGAGAAGCGTCATACAAATCCACATGTTTTATTTAAATAGTACGTCGATGCGTATAAGACAGGTAATAATGGAAAAGAAATATGACTGTGGCACCTGCTGAGACCAGGGAAGACGAAGCTGCGTGCGGATCCGGAGTATAGTCGGATAGTCATTGCGGGGAACATCTAAGGATTCCCTTGCGCGTTCGGGCTGCCTCCATATTGCCCGTCCTGGTCAACGCAAAGGTGAGCCTGCAAACGAAATGTAAGAAATGTTTGTGTGCCGGAGAGCGGTTGAGCCGTTGTATGCGGCCTATCTTAGCCTTCGCCGGAATGTCTAATTGAGCTCTGGACGAGCCGAGCTATGCTGCCGCGAAGTAGTTCGAAGTCCTTTGGCGGTATCCGGGAGCCTGGCCGTCGACTCGAAGTTTGGCTGCAAGGTGCTGCTCCTTGCTTCTGCTGTTAAGGCAGCGGTGTACTTGTTGCTGCAGGAAGAAAGGTCGGCCTTGCCCTTAACCGTGATGACGCCGCGTGGACCGGGCATCTTGAGCTTACGGTAGGCGTAATGTGGCACCGCGTTAAACCAAGAGAACGCGGTTCGTCCGAGTAGTGCCTGATAACCACTGCGGAAGGGGCAGATTTCAAAGGTTAACTCTTCGGTGCGGTAATTCTCTGGTGATCCCAAGACTACCTCGAGGGCAATGGAGCCTGTGCACCTAGCTTCCACACCTAGTATAATGCCTTTGAAAGTGGCTGTAGTGGGTTTGATCATCGAATGATCGATGCCCATCTTGCGCACTGTGTCCTGATAAAGCAGGTTTAGACTGCTGCCTCCGTCCATAAGGACTCGTGTGAGGCGGAACCCATTAATTACTGGGTCGAGGACTAGTGCGGCTGGATTGCCCTGATTGGCGTTGACCAGACGATCTATGTGGTTGAAGGTGACCGGCCCTAGTTTATATTGTGGGACGACTAGTCCCATTAGGTCGGCATTCCTAGGGGTGCATATCCGGTCCGGGTTGGGAATTTGGGTGGTGTTTACCACGTTCACCGTTTGAATTTGCGGGGGAAATTTCTTTTTCCCTCCTGTGTTCGGTGATCTAGACTCTTCGTCGCCATCATCGCTTTGAGACCTCCCTTTATTGTTTTTGGCGCCTGCCCTACCCGCTTGTTTGAAGACCCAACATTCTCTGTTAGTATGGGTGGCTGGCGTCCCTGGGGTGCCATGAATTTGGCATTCACGATCGAGTATGCGGTCCAGACTGGACGGACCCGAATTGTTATTTTTGAGGGGCCCTTTCCACTGACCGGAATTTGAGCCACTGAACCCGGCATTAACTGCCGTATCTTCGGCGTTGTCACCATATTTGCGGCGCTTGTGTTTGTTGCGTCTTGGTTTGCCTTTGCTATCCCTGGCCTCTGATGAGCCAGGTTTGCTTGCTGTGTTGTTACTACGAGCCAACCAGCTATCTTCGCCCGCACAAAAGCGGGTCATAAGTGTTGGGAGGGCTGCCATGGATTTTGGCTTCTCTTGACCGAGGTGCCGGGCAAGCCACTCGTCACGGATGTTATGCTTAAATGCCGCTAAGGCCTCTGCATCCGGACAGTCAACAATTTGGTTTTTCTTAGTTAGGAACCGGGTCCAGAATTTCCTGGCCGATTCCCCTGGCTGCTGAGTTATATGACTTAGATCGTCAGCATCCGGCGGTCGCACATAAGTGCCCTGGAAATTGTCCAGGAATGCATCTGCCAGGCCCTCCCAACTTCTGATGGAGTTTGCCGGGAAGCTATTCAGCCAATGCCGAGCCGGCCCTTTGAGTTTTAGCGGGAGGTACTTGATGGCGTGTAGATCGTCCCCGTGGGCCATGTGAATGTGGAGGAAGAAATCTTCTATCCATACCGAGGGGTCTGTAGTACCATCGTATGAGTCAATATTCACGGGTTTAAACCCTTCTGGGAATTCATGATCCATTACTTCATCGGTGAAGCATAGGGGGTGTGTGGCACCTCTATGCCGGGCTATGTCACGACGCAGTTCATACGAGTCTTGTCTGCTGTATTCGGCCCGGCCGGACTTGCTTTTAGTGTATCTGGCGTGACGATCACCGTCACGCGTTGGGGCGCGACCCCGTGATCCGTAGATCGATCTTGTATGCCCTGCTTTGTTTTTCAATACGTCTCGCAGGTCCCGCGTGTTGCCCTGGGCCTTAGTGTTTTTGTTTGCCTGGCGACGGGGTGCTAGCTGGACTTCGTGCTGATATGCCCCTCTGTCTCGGCCACTAGGCGGTCGATCAGCCGCATCATACGCTGGTAATGTAGGTTTTAATGCTTCCTCCTCGAGTTGGGGTAGCAACCCGCGCCTTGGGTAACTCTTGGTTGGGCGTTCGAGTTCGTATTCCTCGGCCGCAAGGACTTCAGTCCATCTATCCGCTAGCAGATCTTGATCAGCTCGAACCTGTTGTTGCTTTTTCTTCAGGCTGTTTGTTGTGGCTATAAGCCGGCGCTTGAAGCGCTCCTGCTCGACGAGATCCTCAGGCACGATATATTCTTCGTCACCGAGGCTCACCTCGTCTTCGGAGAGAGGCATGTAATTGTCATCCTCCGTTTCTCCGTCTGCTGCCTGTTCTGGAGGGCTAGCTTGTTCATCCTCCCGCTCTAAATCTGGCTGGAGGGGATTGTCGTCGTCTTCGGCACTATCCGGAGTGCTATTGTCTCTTGTGCCGGTATTGCTACTTTTGCTATGGCGGGACTTAGAGCGGCGCCGCTGACGTCGGTGCTTGGGTTGCTTCTTGGAGGGGTCATCCTCCGCTGTCTTATCGCCATCGCCTTCTTTGGGGGTATCCACCATGTATATATCATATGATGAGGTGGCGGTCCAGCGCCCTATGGGCGGTGGTTCCTGTTCATCTCCTGCATCGTCGTCCATACCGTCGATGTCTTCAGAGTTGAAGTCGAGCATGTCGGTTAAATCGTCGACAGTGGCTATTAAGTGGGTGGTGGGTGGGGAGAGAATTTCTTCGTCGTCCGCATCCCATTCTAGCCGGACATAGTTCGGCCAAGGTTCTCCTGACAAGGAGAGAGACCTTAATGAATTTAGCACATCGCCAAAAGGCGAGTGCTGAAAGATATCCGCGGAGGTAAACTCCATGATCGGTGCCCAATCGGATTCGATAGGCACGGACGCAAGCGACTCGGAGCCCGTGGCCGGGGACGAATCCAATGGTTCGGCAACACGGCTCTCGTAGGAGGTGAAGTCAGTATTCGGATCTATCGCCACTGAGAGTGTGGCCTCCATGGCGGGGTCTATCCACCCGTCCTCAGATGGCGCAATTTGTTCCGGATTGAGGGCCGAAGTAGTTGCAGGTGTGATCTCCCGAACACTGTCCGACGGCAGATTTAAGTCATGCTCATCGTGATTGTGCGGCGCACCTGACGTGGGCTCGAATTCGTCGAATATCAAGTCTCCGCGAATGTCGGCAGTATAGTTCAAGTTTCCAAACCTGACTTGATGGCCAGGGGCGTAGCTCTCGATCTGCTCCAGATGGCCAAGCGAGTTGGCCCGCAGTACGAAGCCACCAAATACGAAGATCTGTCCGGGGAGGAAGACCTCACCCTGGATCGCATCGTTGCCGATGATCGCAGGGGCCATCAAACCTTATGGTGGCGGCACAGTGGAACTCTCAATGAAAGCACCAATGTCGGTGTCAAAACCGGCGGATCTCGGGTAGGGGGTCCCGAACTGTGCGTCTAAGGAGGATGGTAACAGGAGGCGGGGGACAAGATGTTTACCCAGGTTTGGGCCCTCTCGATGGAGGTAATACCCTACTTCCTGCTTGATTGATCTTGATGATATGAGTATTACAAGAGTTGATCTACCACGAGATCGTAGAGGCTAAACCCTAGAAGCTAGCCTATGGTATGATTGTTGTTGTCCTACGGACTAAACCCTCCGGTTTATATAGACACTGGAGGGGGCTAGGGTTACACAGAGTCGGTTACAAGGGAGGAGATCTACATATCCGTATTGCCAAGCTTGCCTTCCACGCCAAGGAGAGTCCCATCCGGACACGGGACGAAGTCTTCAATCTTGTATCTTCATAGTCCAACAGTCCGGCTAAAGCATATAGTCCCGCCGTCCGAGGACCCCCTAATCCAGGACTCGCCCAGTATGTACCAGTAGCTATGTGTTTGATCTCTCTCTCTCTCTCTCTCTCTCTCGTGTTCTTGGTTGGCACAATCTTGATGTACCGCGAGCTTTGCTACTATAGTTGGATCTTATGATGTTTCTCCCCCTCTACTCTCTTGTAATGGATTGAGTTTTCCCTTTGAAGTTATCTTATCGGATTGAGTATTTAAGGATTTGACAACACTTGATGTATGCCTTGCATGTGCTTATCTGTGGTGACAATGGGATATTCACGTGATCCACTTGATGTATGTTTTGGTGATCAACTTGCGAGTTCCATGATCTTGTGAACTTATGCATAGGGATTGGCACATGTTTTCGTCTTGACTCTCCGGTAGAAACTTTGGGGCACTCTTTGAAGTTCTTTGTGTCGGTTGAATAGATGAATCTAAGATTGTGTGATGCATATCATATAATCATACCCACAGATACTTGAGGTGACATTGGAGTATCTAGGTGACATTAGGGTTTTGGTTGATTTGTGTCTTAAGGTGTTATTCTAGTACGAACTCTATGATAGATCGAACGGAAAGAATAGCTTCGTGTTATTTTACTACGGACTCTTGAATAGATCGATCAGAAAGGATGACTTTGAGGTGGTTTCGTACCCTACAATAAACTCTTCGTTTGTTCTCCGCTATTAGTGACTTTGGAGTGACTCTTTGTTGCATGTTGAGGGATAGTTATATGATCCAATTATGTTATTATTGTTGAGAGAACTTGCACTAGTGAAAGTATGAACCTTAGGCCTTGTTTCAACGCATTGCAATACCGTTTGTGCTCACTTTTATCATTAGTTACCTTGCTATTTTTATAGTTTCAGATTACAAAAACCTATATCTACCATCCATATTGCACTTGTATCACCATCTCTTCGCCGAACTAGTGCACCTATACAATTTAACATTGTATTGGGTGTGTTGGGGACACAAGTGACTCTTTGTTATTTGGTTGCAGGGTTGTTTGAGAGAGACCATCTTCATCCTACGCCTCCCACGGATTGATAAACCTTAGGTCATCCACTTGAGGGAAATTTGCTACTGTCCTACAAACCTTTGCACTCGGAGGCCCAACAACGTCTACAAGAAGAAGGTTGTGTAGTAGACATCACGGGGCACTAGGTTTTGACCCCCTTGAGAGTTACACTATGTCGTCGACAGCGGGATCGATGGCTCGCCTTGTCATTAACGACAACATTACCTCTGGAGGGGCCCTAGCTCCTGGACAGGTCCTCGGCCTCGGCGGTTTCACCATGGGCACCCGCGCGGCCGTTAAGCCAAAGGCAGCCCTCGAAACCGCTAAACATCGTCTTCGCATCGGCCTTGAACACCCCGAAAAGATGGATCCAGCAGATGTCTCGTCCTTAAACGAGCTACTAGATTGCATCGCCGCCCTAGGAGTTGCAACAGACTACGATTGGACTAGGCTTAAACCCGATCAGAGGGAAATCAGGTCCCCACCGATCACCCATCTGGCAGCGGTCGTAGAGGAACAAGCCGAGAATACTTCTCCCCCTAAGTTAAGAACAAGCTATGTTCGGATTTCCGAGTCCCGCGAGCCGGATACCCATCTTCCAGAAGAGACCTCATGTCCTCTGAACATAGAACCAGGCGTTGAGCCCAAAGGCTGCAAGGACACTCCGGATCCTGGGCCGGTGACCTCACGAATTCTTCAAACTCCAGATGTAATACCGGGCCAGGGTTTGGATTTTAACCCGCCCACCCACCACAAGCATTATTCCCCAAGAAATCCAGGTCCTCCAGATGTATGTGACCTAATGTTTGTACGCAGCTACCTAAGGAAATGGTCCATCACTTTCGGGCCAGATTCCTCCTTGTTAAAAACAAGATCAAAGATTGCTGCGACGATGACGCGACTTCAGTATTTTTCCGCAACTGTATGGACGAGGGAATCTTTAACGCCCTCAACCGCCGCTGCATACTGCACTTTGCAGATTTGCCACACATCGTACAGAAGTACTGCGCAATGGAAAGCACCTGGAAGGTCCAGACAACTCGGTGGGAACCGCCTGCCTTCAAGCAGCCCACCAGACGGACAAAAAGGATGCACCCTTACGGGGCACCTGACTATCATCTCATGGACAAAAAAGTCAAGTCCTTCACGGGACACTAAACTGTCCTTGACGACCTGCTCGACAAACCCTGTCAGATACATATGACGCCGAATAATGAACCAACACATAGCCTTCGGGCATGTTGGGTACTCCGGCAGGTGGCTAAGAGCGGCGAGGCCATCCTCACCAACATTACTCCAGAGAGGCACTCTTCGGAGGATTCCGATCTCAATGTTTTTACAATCTTCGAGACCTTTTCTTCCAATAACCGGCGCAAAAGGGCATTACGCAACCTTGCCGAAGTCAGCCAGGTAGCCGCAATAAATCCTTGGAACGACATGGCGATAACTTTCACCGCCGATGATGAGCCAAGGGCCAGATTAGTCCGAGCACCAGCCGCCTTGGTCTTAAACCCAATAGTGGATGGCTTTCGGCTCACCAAAGTGCTCATGGACGGCAGCAGCGGAATGAACCTCATCTACGAAGATACGCTCCAAAAAATGCAGATGGACAAAAGTCGCATTGAGCAAAGCGGCACCACTTTCCGTGGCATCATCCCCAGTCGAGAAGCACGAAGCTCAGGGAAGATCAAACTCGATGTCGTCTTCGGCACGCCGGAGAACTACAAGCCCGAAGAGTTACTCTTCCACGTGGCACCTTTCAACAGCGGATATCACGCCTTGTTAGGGCGAGACACATTCACACGCTTTCAAGCCATACCCCATTACGGGTACATGAAGCTCAAAATGCGAGGGCCCAACGGAGTTATTACTATCACTAGTGATCCAGCTATAGCACTCCGCGCCGAAAACAAAACTGCATCCCTGGCCCTCGAGGCGCTATCCGAGGCCCTCGCGGCCGAGGAACTAACCACTCCGCGCTCTACAGTGGACAAGGACGATTTAATCCTTGACTAGAGGCCCAAATCCACTTCATTCAAGCCAGTAGACGTAATAATCAAATTTCAAGTACACCCAACAGATCCTAATAAAACAACAGCCATTGGAGCACAACTGGATCCAACGATCGACGCCGCTCTAAGAGCGTTCCTACGCGAGAATTGAGACATCTTTGCCTGGCATCCCTCTGATATGCCAGGAATCCCACACAGACTGGCCGAACACAGCCTCAACATAATAAAGGGGTTCAAACCAGTCAAGCAAACGCTGCCGCGATTTTCCGAACCCAAGCAACAAGCTATGGGGGAGGAGCTAGCAAAACTACTTGAAGCCGGGTTCATCAGAGAGATCAAACACCCGGACTGGCTAGCAAACCTGGTCATGGTGCCAAAGAAGGACAAATCTTGGCGCCTTTGTGTCGATTTCAAAGACCTCAACAAGGCCTACCCTAAGGACCCCTTCCCACTGCCCCGCATTGACCAAATCATTGATGCAACTGCAGGACACGATTCACTGTGCTTCCTCGATGCATACTTCGGATAGCGTCAAATTAAGATGAAGGAATCCGATCAGGCTGCAACGGCATTCATTACTCCGTATGGGCCTTCCTGCTTCAACACTATGCCTTTCGGACTCAAAAACGCCGGCACCACTTACCAACGCATGATTGAAACATGCTTGAAAAAACAAATTGGCAAGATGGTGGAGGCATATGTAGATGATGTAGTCATCAAAACTAAACATGTCGAATCATTGGTGGACGACTTACGCCTTACATTCGACAACCTCCGAACATATGACATACGGCTCAATCCGGAAAAATGCATTTTCGGCGTTCCGGCCGGAAAGCTGCTCGGCTTCATTGTTTCCAATAGAGGAATCGAAGCAACTCCAGCCAAAATCCGAGCCCTGTCACAATTGGCAACGCCAACAAACCTAAAGCAGGTCCAAAAACTAGCTGGGTGCGTGGCAGCCTTGAGCCGCTTTATCTCCAGATTGGGAGAGAAGGCACTGCCGCTCTATCGCCTGCTCAGACGTACCGACCACTTCGAGTGGACGGATGCGGCAACAGCCGTGTTGGAAGAAATAAAAACTTTGTTAGCAAACAACCCAATCCTTGGCGCACCAAACATCAGCGAACCTATGCTCCTGTACGTATCTGCAACTCACGAGGTGGTGAGCGATGTGCTCGTCGTCGAATGAGAGGAATAGGGACACAAATTCCCACTCCAAAAACCAGTATACTATGTATCGGCGGTCCTCACACCATGCAAATCCCGATACCCGCACTATCAAAAGATAGCGTATGCGGCTTTCATGGCATCTCGGAAGCTGCGGCACTGCTTTCAAGAGTGCTCGATCACGGTGGCCTCCGAGGTACCACTCAATGACATCATAAACAATCGAGACGCCACCGGCCGCATTGCCAAATGGGCTATCGAGCTCTTACCATTTTAAATAACATACAAGCCACGCCGAGCTATTAAATCTCAGGTGTTGGCTGACTTTGTTGCTGAATGGACAGAAGCTGAACTTCCTAAAGAGTACAACACATACTCCAACTGGGTGATGTACTTCGACGGCTCCAAAATGTTAGCCGGATTGGGGGCTGGTGTCATCCTAACATCCCCTACAGGGGACACATTCCGTTATGTATTACAAATCATGTATACGGACTCCAATAACGCGGCCGAATATGAGGCACTACTGCATGGTCTCCGGATGGCCGTTTCTATGGGCATACAATGCCTCGAGGTGCGCGGGGATTCGAATCTCGTGATATCTCAAATAAATGGAGAATTTGATGCAAAAGATCCAAAGATGGCGGCCTACCACAATGCCGTACTCAAACTATCAGCTCGGTTTGAGGGGCTCGAGTTTCATCATGTGGCTCGAGAAAGTAATCAGGCAGCGGACATCCTTGCTCGAATGGGCGCTAAACGCGACCTGTTCCGCCTAACACCTTTGTGGAAAGGTTTTTCAAGCCATTCGTGGTATGGCAGGACGAGAGCGGAAATACCAGTCCGGCGCCGATCACACCCCCGGATGCCGAACACGATTCGCATATCATCAGGGGCTGGGGCACCGAACCAACGCCTTCCGCCCATGTAATCATGGCGGTAATCGCTCCATGGACCGAACCCTTCTTAGCCTACCTTAATAGGCAGGAGCTCCCTAATGACCAGAACGAGGCCCGTCGCATAGTTCGACGTTCTAAGGCCTACAAAGTTCACGAAGGAGAACTCTACAAGAAAATCACTACTGGAGTTCTTCAATGATGTATCTCCGAAGAGGAGGGGCGACAGCTCTTGGCCAAAATACATGCTGGCCTTGGCAGCCATAACGCCGCAGCTCGGGCCCTTGTAAGCAAGGCCTTCCGTACAGGTTTCTTCTGGCCCATAGCCCGAGCAGATGCACAGGCCCTTGTACAACGCTGTGTCGGATGCCAGCTTTTTACCAATCAAAGCCATATGCCGCCCACTGCCCAAAGAACAATCCCCATTACCTGGCCTTTTGTGGTCTGGGGGCTAGACATGGTCGGACCCCTTAAAGGGGGAAGCCATAAGAAGAAATATTTACTGGTTATGGTGGATAAATTCACTAAGTGGATAGAGGCCAAACCAGTAAAAACGGCTGAAGCCGGACCGGTGATAGATTTATCTCCGATGTTGTACACCGTTATGGTGTCCCAGATAGCATTATTACTGACAACGGCTTTAACTTCACAGCCGATGAGGTGGAAAATTGGTGTGCTAATCTGGGTATCAAGCTCGATTATGCCTCCGTATATCACCCTCAAACAAACGGTCAGGTTGAACGGGCCAATGGCCTGATAATGAGTGGCATCAAACCCAGACTAGTGTGATCCCTAAAGGAGTCGGATAAACACTTGGTCGAGGAGCTCGACTCCGTACTCTGGGGGCTGCGGACCATGTCCAACCGCACGACCGGATACACACCATTCTTCATGGTGTACGGCGCAGAGGTTGTCTTGCCCTGCGACATTATTCATGACTCACCTCGAGTGCGCATGTATGAAGAGAGAGAGAGAGAGAGAGGCCGAGCTCGATCGGCAGGACGACTTAGATGGCATGGAGGGGGAGCGCGATGTCGCAAAAGCACGGTCCGCATTCTATCAACAACAAGCTCGAAGATACCAAAGCAGAGAAGTGCGGGCAAAGACTTATAACGTCGGTGAGCTCGTTTTACGCCTCCCAGAGAAGAAAAAGGACAAACTCAAACCAAAATGTGAATGTCCCTTCATTATAGATGAAGTTCTCACTGGAGGAGCCTACCGCCTTCGCAATGCATCGGATAATCGCTTAGAGCCGAACCCTTGGAACGCTGCCCGGCTCCGAAGATTCTACGCATAAATCCGGCCATGCTTCTTATTCATTCTTTTGTCTCCTTTTCAATTTTTTCCTTTTTTCCTTTTTTACGTTTCCCATGGTATGTTCGGATAAGCCAAACACTTGAGGGGTACACATCCTTAAATGTACACACCCCACCATGACTGAGGGCTTCTGTAAGTAGAAGCTTATTATTATACCAAGCCTAGAGCTCACAATATATGTGTCGTTTGCAGATATATATATATATCCCTTTTTTGCCATTATATGCACCTCTATGACCTAAGTTTTAGCCAAACCGGGTTGTCTTGCTCCTGTGCTTATGCCCTACGTTGTCGATTGTTCGGCTAGGGCATAAAGGGAGCACCTCTGCGATTGTTACAACCGGGTTATCCGGACATGTACGTCAGACGGGTGAAGCCGAAAGCTAGAGTTCTTAAGGGAATAATTAGTCGGCACTAAAACGACAGATTGTTGCCGTATTACAACCGTTTTAAGCACTGTGAGACAGTTTTTTCGTATTACGGACCACACGCCCCGGCACATGTAATCATAATATGCCGACCCAAGGAAAGGAACCCTTAACAGAACTATTTTCCTTGGAAGATGTTTCTTACATACGTAATATAACATACATCCCGAACTCGAATTTTTTGTCTGTTTGAGCACAATGACTGGGTTGCCTGGTTTCTGGATAAATACTTCCTTTTGTCTTAAGTCTCCGGAAACACTCCACCATTTTGGTCCGGAGGTTAAAGCCGAAAGCCTATGATGACAAAATCATTTCAAAAGTTCGGATCAAACCAAAGCTTGATCATAAATGTACATTGATACATTAAGTCAAGAACCTATTCCTTCTCTATTCCGTCTATAAGGCTGTCTAATCTACAGTCTTCCTGCGAATATTTTGCAGCAATCATTACTTGATCATAGACCAAACTTAAAGGGATTTCCTTCCCATCTGGTCCCTGTGGTCCTACTCGAGCCATATGATTCGGGTCCAGTTTAGTGAAGCGTGTCTTCACCATGGCCCAGGCTTCTCGCGCGCCTTCACGGCAGGCAGATGTCTTCCATAGCTCGAACCGGCGCTGCGCACCTTTGAACAGGTTTGCCAGGCCCTCAATACTTTCCGGAGGGGTATCAGATGGCCATAACGCATTCACCATACTCCTCATGGCTTTCCGGGACTGAGCATGCACGACGGACAACTCCTTTAGCACGTCGCCTTGAAATCCGGATACTTCCTCTTCCGGCCGACCAGTTAACAGACCTGCAGCAACGAAGTCATGATATTCTGCATTATGGGCTAAACATGAGCACCTATGGTGGTTCTAAATAAGAGTGGAAGACATACCGAACATGCCGCCCTTCAGTTTTTCATTTTCCTTCTGAACGACCGATAGCTGAGCCTTCAAGCTCTCTATCTCTTTGGACTTTTTGTCTTTTTCCTCCTCAAGTTTTTTCTCCCTAGATGCGCCCGTCGTGGTCTCTTTCAAATCCGCTAGTTCGGCGGTGACCGCATTCTGTTGCGTCTGGTTTGTGTTGAGCTCCTGGGCTCGGGGGCTATTGGCATATGACCATACAATTCGCGTCAAATTTTACCTGTATATCCTTTGAGAACAACTGAATGACTTCAGCAAGTCCATCTCGAGCGGCTCAGAAATATGCACCAATGAACTCAGTGCGGCAAACTCTTGTTCGGAAAAAGCTGAGCACGCATAGCCTCCTTTAATCGATGGTGATTCATCACGCTCCCCACTTCGGAATTTGTGGCTGATACGTCATCCAAATCCTCTTGAGGAGGCGGAACGGGCATTGCGTTGGCTCGCGTCCTAGTTGACGAATCCGGCGCCGGATTAGCAGACATTTGGCTAATCGGGCGTTTTCCCATAGTCTGCCGTGTACTCCTCCTAATGACAAGGATAAAGAGGGAGACTTTTAATAATCCAGACTCATGTCTAGGCATGCATTAAGGCATACATTCCTCTTGGAAGCCTGTGAGTTCTCTGTATTATTCCCAGTCCGTTTTCGTTTCAAACGACGGCCTTGTGTAGGGGCCGCCCTTGAGGAGATATGGTCCCTAGAGCGCCTATCCTGTTAAAATCTGGATCAGTACAATGGGTAGAGATGAAGATAAGGATCTCCTTTTAAGAAGCCTCCGGATACTCGCGATGCATAAAGGATAAAGGCGAGGGTAGTCGGCGGTGATGGCCACTTCCGAACCGCCAGGGCTCAATTGATAGAATACCCCGTCATCGAATTCTATATATATATATATGTCCGGATCCTCGCAAAAGCCAGGATCCTCATCTCAATTATGATCCTCTGGCTGGGGAGCAGGGCAGTGGATGTCTTCGGTCATCCTTCTCCATGACTGTTGATGGTAACAACGAGCAGATTTGATTAGTGTCTGCAATACAATAAAATAAGTACAGACAATCGAGGTCATACCCATTCAATAGGGATGTACATAGAATAAGCCTCCCAGCAGTTTAACCAGAGAAAATCTTCTTTCTCGCCCTTATACAGATCAGCCAAAATTGAAGCCAGTTCGGCTGGGCTATCCGGACCCTTCCGTATGCAGTGGGACGCATCGTCTTCTCCGTTATAGCACCATAAGGGAGTCACTCTGGATTGAAGGGGCCGAACACACCTCTTTATTGCAATAGCGATGACCTCGACTATCGAGAGCTCGGTATGGGCTAGCAACCTGACCTTGCTAACCAACCTCTTTATCTCCGCACTGTGCTCTTCATTGGGACTGCAGGGACGCCAGTTGAGGCGCTTCTTTAAAGGAGCACTGGAATATTCTGGGAGGCCACTACGAACTGGGTCCGGCAGTTCACTACAAAAAAAGTACACTTCCATGATGATACGTGTTTGCCACAGTAGGTCACGTTTTTTTTCATGCATGTACATCCATGACGATTTCATGACAGAATCAAGATAGTCATACCTGTGTTGTCGTAGAAGTGTTCCATGACATTACCAAAATTATCATCACGGAAGTGTCCACTTCCATGACGATAAATCGTGCGTCATAGAAGTGCTTTCGTCAAGGGTGACCGACACGTGGCATCCACCGTAACGGAACGCCGTTAAGCTATCGGGTTCGGTTTTGGATCCGATAACCCTCTAACAGCCCCAACCAATGGGGATTTTCCATGTGTAAAATCATCATTGGCTGGAGGAAACACGTGTCGGCTCACCGTTGTGATAGATGTCATCCACTCATTGGACCGAAGGCGCCTATGATACGTCGACATGTGGCACGGCCGAACAAAGGCCCATTCCTGTGAAAAGGCCGGCCCGTTTGACTTGGTCAAAAGGTGGCGGGTCAGTCCACGGGAAGCCTGTTAACGGCCTGTTCGCATATAGCCCATTTACAGCCCGCTAACCCAGGGCCCGTTACGACCTATCCGAATTAGGCCCAGTAGCGTCATCTCGGCCGTCCAATATGATTCCAGCCCATTTTAAGTTCCGGCCCATGTATGGCCCATGACGTCTTTCGGCCCATATGAGGCCCTTTGTAACTCTTGGCCCATTAACGGCCCATGGTGAAACTGGCCCGTAATGAACAATGTATCACTTTATACCCATTAACGGCCCATTAATCCATTGGGCCGTTTGCAGGGCATGTTATCTTTCGGCCTTCTCAGGGCCCATTTATTCTTGGGCTCATTTCTAGCATTCGGTTACTTATGGCCCGTTACTGCTATTTTTTTGCTTGTGGGCCAAATTCAGCCCGTGGTTACAGTCGGCCCGTTTGTGGCCCGTTAATACGTTGGGCCGTTTTCATAGCGTCATCAAATACGGCCTATTGACGACAGCCCGTTATGGTCGGCCCATGAACGGATGACTCCAACTCTAGCCCATTTACAGCCATAATGCGGTCTGTTTTTGGCCCATGTTTGGCCAATCTATCATACGGCCCGTATAAGGCCCATTGATGATACGACCCGTAGAAGGCCCATTGTTTCTCCGACCCGTAGAAGGCCCATTGCTTCTATGGACTGTAGAAGGCCCATTGTTTCTACGGCCCGTAGGAGGCGCAGTGTCACTACAGTAAATATGTAGCCCATGGTTATTGTGGCCTAGTTTTAAAAAATAGGTTATTCCGGCCACTAGCAAACCGCGGAAAAAGAACTGCACTGACTACAAGCAAACAAATAAATAAGACAACAAGGAAATAAATAAGCAGCAAACTTACGCTAGGCTATCACGGCTATTACACATATTACATCCACTGGGCATCAAAGTTCGCCACCAGTGCAAATAAACGCGCCAACAAAAGAATATACAAAACTGAGAGCACTTCAGAAGGCACTAGGCCTGGCCAGGTTGGGCCCCCCAAACAGCCGAACAAGCTGATTAGACCTCAGTTGTGTCAACGATAGATGCATCACCCGTAGCTGTATGGCATGATGGTGTGCAAGGCATTCCTCTGACATCTTCATTACATCTTTGACTTTAAGTCGGAGCTGAGCTGAAGCAAGCCTTTCTGCTTTAAGTTGAGACTGAAGAAGTCGAACTGATTGAGGCTGCGACTGCATAGAGGTTGTCTCACACCTGCTGGTGAGTAGCTTCAACTCACTGTCTTCATCAAGACAGGACCTTGGGGTCATCTCGCTGTCCTCAAGATGGTTTGGCTCACTATCTTCCCTAAAGTTCTGCCTGGCGTAAGAGATACGACTTTGAAAGAGAAACAAGGAGACACGTAACAGATTTCACAATTTTATAAGCAAATAAATGGATCTGTTCCGCATAAGGAACATGTTTTTACAATTACAAATTGAAACTGGTAGTTGTTGCAAACATCCAATCAGATGTAAACAACAAAGCAAACAGCAGTGGAGGAAATGATGCCTATCCAAATCTATACTAGAACAAAGTTTGAAGGCTTGAGAAGGATGAACTTACATTACATGTTAACACGGGCTGGACAAAGCCCTTCTCCATGTTGATGGAAGGATAATTCAATAAATTCCCCAAAGAAAATTCTTTATAAGTGTTGCCATTATTCTACATTTTGCAAAGAGTAAATATAGATCAAATAATTTTGGAAGAAACAGAGGATAATGAAGCTCAGGTGCAGACTGATGATACATAATCAAATAGCAATTAATTAAGTACAGCGTTACAAGGCAAAAGGGAGAGAGGTACTGAAAAGAGCAATGCAGAGCCCAGTATTGTTGTGAGATCGTATGATCCTTTGAGCAAGGAGATTCATCTGAAATTAGTTTTCATACAAGAGAGAAGGTAAGGCACATGCAGAAATTTAGGAGTTCAAATTTTGAATTGATATCATAGACAGTACCTAACGCTGGGCTCCCAGCAGTTCTAATAGGGGTTTGGCCACTGGAGTAGGGGTAAAGTGTGGTACAGTTGTCCCGTGTTTTCTGTGGCTGCTGATCTATCTGATTTAACAGGTATCACTACCTTTTCCAAATACCTAGTTTTTACTCCTTGAGGATGTGCACCCACCCTCTTCCTTTTGGACATCTATTACGAAAGAACAATATTTGACTGAAAAAACATAGTATGACAACACATGGAATAGGTACAGAAAATGGATAGGTATGGCATATACTCATATATGATGCTTAAACTAAGCAGATGGTGTAACAAAGTAGAAGTAATGCAAGAGGTCAGATGCAAAATATGTGCGACCATTACAACCTTGCCAAGTTAGAGCAAGCACCTTGATGGGTGAATAAGATAGGCCATCCTCCACCATGCCAATTTTGTTAGCCAGTGGATTGTTCCGCAATATTCTTCTCGTGCGCCCATTCTCATATTCATTTTGATAATGTTCAATATCTAACATGCATGAAAACATAAAAACAAGTGAGATTATCTTTGTAATGCAGAAGTGATTATAATCCAATACTGCCTCCCTGTAAACCCCTTTGTGCTATCTCTGCAATTCTTTTAAGAGATGCCATGCATGCTGTATTTTGGTGTGTGCATTAATATAATGCGGCCTACTACTCAAAATATGAGAGCTCCAGAAGTGATGACACTTCGCAGATGACAACTTCAACATATAGTAAAGAAGAACAAGTCGACCTGACCTGACAGATTCAAAATATACTAAGGGAGAACAACTCGACCTGACCAGTCGACCGCAAGAGAAGAGGATCATCTTAAAGAAGAGCAGAAGAGCAGAAGAGCAAGCAGATTGAAGATATTACAAGTCTTTCAATACAACATCGGTTGGCCACCCATGATGAACCAGAGCGCACAGAGAAATACTATTCTTTCCAGTCTCTCCATATGTGGCTCACATGCATTTCGAAACTAAAGTAGGAACATTTAGCTGACCAATTAAACATCTCTCAGTTTTACCAATACCAGCATAATATCAGATATGAATTTGTACAACTAAGCTTGTTTAGCTCGATGGGTGGAGCAGTGCTATTACGACACGAACCACGTAGGCTGATCGTGGTCATCATAAAATGGGGAAACCATAAGCATGATGAGTACGGTGTTGACCGTGGCAGTGGGATGGCAGATCTGAAGCTGCAAACTGCGCAAAGGGTAGTTAGCAACCGATGTTTGGTTTGAAATAACAACTAAGATTTGGTATGGACAAGAAAGTACAGTCAACAAGTGACAAAGAAATGCAATTCTGCTGTCTCTCTCTATGTCGCGACATGCATTTGGAAACTCAAGTGGGACCTTTAGCTAACCAATTAAATGTGTCTGTTAACTAATATCAGTATCATATCACAATCATATTTGAACAACTAAGATTTTGAATTTTGAGTGTTGTGTTGTTTAGCTTGAAGGGTGGAGTAATGCTAGTAGGATAGAAAGCACCTACATAGATCATAGTAGAGTAGATAAAAGGGGAAAACCCTAAGCATCAAGAAAAAATCAGGAAAGTGGAACTAGCTGGACCAGTGGGTGGCACACATGCTTTTCGAAACGAATATAGGAACATTAGCTGACCAATTAAACGTTCTCTATTTTAGTGATATGAGCATCATATCAGATTCATATTTCAACACGTAAGCTTTGGGTTGAGGTCTTGAGGAGCAGTGCTAGCGCGACACGAAGCACCTACGATGATGGTAGTGAATATAAAGGGGGGAACCATAAGATTTACGAGTATAGTGCCCGTGCCATGGCGGATCTGAAGGTGCAAACCGGACAAAGCTACTTCGCAACCAATGTTTGCTTTCAACTAGCCACTACGATTTGGTACGGACAAGAAAAGTACAGTAAACAAATTACGATCTATTTTCCGGGTGAGATCAATAACTTAAGCACATATGGAAGAGTACCACCTCTCTTGCGACACCGTGTAGGCCTCTGCTGATACGTTGAGGGTGCTGCGTGTGCGGTGGCTGTCGGCAGGGAGGAAGAAGACTTTAGACGGCAGACGGCCGGGTCGGGGGATAAATCCTGTTGCTGTGGACGAGGCGGTCGTAGGAGCGGCAATGGCAAGGTGGACGACGGCGCCGATGAAGCAAGAGGACGCGATGAAAGGATCCTGGTCCAGCGCCGTGGATGAGAGACGTCCATCTCTTGCAGTGGACGACGGGGTAGGGGTAGCGGCTCCGGCAAGGTGGAGGATGGGGTGGCGGACGGAGGAGGCTGGCCGCAGTGGGGAGGTTGTCGTGGCGCCGACAGTATATGAATGGGGAAATGGAGGGGAGGGGGATCTCAAACTTTAGGACGCGCTTCTCTGAAATGTGGGAAAGTTATGAACTTATCCCCCGTTTAAAATTTCGGACACTGTGTCGGTTGGGGATAGGACGGTAATCTCGCATCTCCCAAATATTTGCCGGTAACTATTTCGGGCGAGGAGAGGGTGTTTTGCCGCCCACGGTTGGCGCCCACGGTATATGAACGGGGCTGACAAGTAGGGTGGTTGTGTCACGTCTGAGGGAAGTTACACATCTGCCCCTATTTAAAATATTAGCCTACATCGATTTCGGACGAGGAGAGTTTGTTTTGCCGCCCACCGTGTATGAATGGGGAAATGGAGGAAGAGACACATGTCTTTCGGACGAGCTTGAATCAAATGTGTTTTGCTGCCCACGTTTGGCGCCAACCATGTTTGAATGGGCTCAGAGGCCGTCGTGTCACGTCTGATTGAAGTTACTAGTCTACCCCTATCGACAGCAGTGTAAATCCGGTCGATAAGGATGTAATTGTCACGGGTAGACAGTAATTTCCATCTCGCAAACACTTGCTTCGGGCAGCCCACAAATTATAGTGGGTGTTTAGCCGTTTCGTTCAAAACTTGGGAGAATTTGCATTCACGTTTGCCTTGGGCCCTGGCAAACTAAATTCAAATCCAATTTGTATTCAATTACAAATATCCACAGATAATTCTACGTTTTGTTATTTATTTCTTCAAAACCACAACAAAGATTTATTCCACCTTTATATATGATTATGATTTAGAAATGCAGTGATCTTCGAATTCAGTAGGTTGGATAAACTTTGAGTCAAACAGTTATTTCATCCAATACAATATGCTCACACGAAAAATAGTTCAGCTTATGTCAATCATACAAGTACTGAGGATAACCTCGCCTAAAAAATTCGGATCATTACAACACATGGACAACATAGGGGGTCTTACAACATAATCCATTCAGAGACATGACACAACATGCAAGTACAATAATCTAATGACAATTTCAACTGGTATCTAAAGAAGAACCGGGATTACCCTGGGCTTCAGATAGCAGAAATAGTAGGACCTCCTCCGTCTTCAAATGCAACATTCTTACTTCCTCCAATTCTTGGGTTGCTTGCATAATGCGTGCCGCTAATTCCATAATTTCCAGCCTCAAGATAAAGATTACCTCATTCTTGGCAGCCACACCATCTCTTTCTGCCTCTAGTAGAGCCTCAAGAACTATAATATCTGTGCTCAGACTGCTACTGCTCTTCGGTGGTGTTGCCTCTGAACTGCTACCATCTGGTAACATGGATGGCACACTGCTTCCACAAATAGATTCTGGGGTTGTACATTGTGTCCTAGTGTGAACAACATCCTGAAAGGTTTCCGCTGGACATAAGTAAGAGATAGTTATCGCATGATCCAGGCAGTAAGCTTACATGGTAAACGACATACGAATTATTGCCGAGCATGGCAAGCTATATTTAAATGGTTCGAAGCAGCATCAGCCGAAAAGAAATTAAAATGGTAAGATGAAAGTTGAAAGGCAGTGTACCACCGCTATATTTAAGTTGCCAAGGCATCTAAGCAGTTGAAATAATCTGAGAAAGCACTTAACAGTGTGGCCTCATATAAACTACAAAGACAGTCTTGTGATGAAGTTCAGAGGAAAAGTTAAGGACTCAAATGAACTAGGCATGCATTTCTTTACAATAGTATAGCAGGCACTGCTGACATATTGGCCAACTCAGGTATAGTGTAACAACAAACAAGCATTCGAATCAAGCAATACAACAAAGCAGACAACTGAACTATTTGTAATTCTGTAGGATTACAGGTTGAGGGCACAAGCCAAGAAAGCAGCCCACTCGCATTACATTTCACATGTACTAAAACACACTGGCTTACCATATGTTGCTGTGAAGCCTTGCTGCTGTTGCAATGTTCTTTGAAGATATCGTCAGCATCCCGTGGTTGCAAATCTAGTTGTTGTAGTTTATTCTGCACCCTCTATTTAGGTAAAATTAATTTTAATCGCATGCACTGGTCCGAATTGATCATCAATGGTTCATCTAAACTAATGAAAGAAGGGTGTGTGCATACATGACAATATATCTGCTTCCCTCTATTTTTATGCTTGTTCGAAGTGCCAGCCCTAAAAGAACAAATATTTGGCTTGATGGGGTTGGCAGCTCCATAATTAATAGAAGCATCAAATTAGTCATGCAACTTGGGAAGATCAAGAACACACAAACAAGTAATGAACAGAGGCTCGGAGCAGTTATGTAATAGCTAGCATTAGAAAATGTAGGGTAAAACGAACAAAAAGCAGCGGAACCACATGCTAGTTTTCTAATGTGTAATTAAGCATAGAGAACATTAAGCAGTCTGATGGAACCAACAGGTGGCATCAGAACAACATCATTATCATAAATATAGCATTCAAGAAGTAAAATAGTTGGCAGTGATATCTAGGAAGTACAGTAATACTTAGGACAAAACTAAAGCATATTAACTATATGTGCACTGGTATGTAATTTAGCACATGTAACATGTTCACTGCCAGAAGTATGGCCCTACAGGTGCAAGCAGGATAACGCGTCTCATGAAAAACTGAATGATGCCCTGAAGAAATTCATTGGACCGCACACATCAATATGTATGATTTGCAATAAGTTGGTTGCTCGCTCCATTGTTCCGGAGAATGGTGTCTTGGTCATTTTGCCCACGAGGCTTGGTTCACACATGTCAAATGATTCATAATCAAGAGACTCCAAAAGTCCATCTGCCTGGAGTTTCTTCATGCGTTTGACACCAATGTGACCAAGGCGGCAGTGCCACAAGTATGTGGGACTATCATTATCAACCTTACATCTTTTGGCATTCACAATATGAATATGTGTAACATCACGTTCGAGATTCAATAAGAATAAACCATTGACCAGCGGGGCATGACCATAAAACATATCTCTCATATAAATAGAACAACCATTATTCTTAGATTTAAATGAGTAGCCATCTCGTATTAAGTGAGATCCAGATACAATGTTCATGCTCAAAGCTGGCACTAAATAACAATTATTGAGGTTTAAAACTAATCCCGTAGGTAAATGTAGAGGCAGCGTGCCGACTGCGATCACATCGACCTTGGAGCCATTCCCGACGCGCATCGTCACCTCGTCCTTCGCCAGTCTCCGCTTATTTCGCAGCTCCTGTTTTGAGTTACAAATATGAGCAACCGCACCGGTATCAAATACCCAGGAGCTACTACGAGTGCTGGTATGGTACACATCAATAACATGTATATCATATATACCTTTGGTATTGGCGGCCTTCTTATCCGCTAAGTACTTGGGGCAGTTCCGCTTCCAGTGACCAATTCCCTTGCAATAAAAGCACTCAGTCTCAGGTTTGGATCCTTGCACTACAAAAAATACACTTCCGTGATGATACGTGTTTGTCACAGTAGGTCACGTTTTTTGTCATGCATGTACATCCATGACAAATTCATGACAGAATCAAGATAGTCATACCTGTGCTGTCGTAGAAGTGTTCCATGACATTACCAAAATTATCATCACAGAAGTGTCCACTTCCATGACGATAAATCGCGCGTCACAGAAGTGCTTTCATCAAGGGTGACCGACACGTGGCATCCACCGTAATGGAACGCCGTTAAGCTATCGGTCCGGTTTTGGATCTGATAACCCATTAACAGTCCCCACCAATGGGGATTTTCCACATGTAAAATCATCATTGGCTGGAGGAAACACGTGTCGGCTCACCGTTGGGACAGATGTCATCCACTCATTGGATCCAAAGCGCCTATGATACGTCCACACGTGGCACGGCCCAACAGAGGCCCATTCCTGTGAAAAGGCCGACCCATTTGACTTGGTCAAAAGGTGGCAGGCCAGCCCACGGCAAGCCTGTTAATGACCTGTTCGCATATAGCCGATTTACAGCCCGCTAACCCAGGGCCCGTTTACGGCCTATCCAAATTAGGCCCAGTAGCGTCATCTGGGCCGTCCAATATAATTCCAGCCCGTTTTAACTTTCGGCCCATGTATGGCCCATGACGTCTTTCGGCCCATATGAGGTCCTTATTACTCTCGGCCCATTAACTGCCCGTGGTAAAACTGGCCCGTAATGAACAGTGTATCACTTTATACCCATTAAAGGCACATGGTGAAACTGGCCCGTAATGAACAGTGTATCACTTTATACCCATTAACGGCCCATTATTCCGTTGGGCCGTTTCCAGCCCATGTTATCTTTCGGCCTTCTTAGGGCCCATTTATTCTTGGGCTTATTTCCACATTCTTTTACTTACGGCCCGTTACTGTCATTTTCTGCTTGTGGGCCAAATTCAGCCCATGGTTACAGTCGGCCCGTTTGTGGCCCGTTAATACGTTGGGCCGTTTTCATAGCGTCATCAAAATACGGCCGATTAACGACAGCCCGTTATGGTCGGCCCATGAACGGACGATTTCAGCTCTAGCCCATTTACGGCCATAATGTGGTCTGTTATTGGCCCATGTTTGGCCAACCGATCATAAGCCCGTAGAAGGCCCATTAATGATACGGCCCATAGAAGGCCCATAGTGTCTACGGCCCGTATAAGGCCCATTGTTTCTATGCCACGTAGAAGGCCTATTGTTTCTACGGCCCTTAGAAGGCCCATTGTTTCTACGGCCCGTAGGAGGCCCATGTTAACTACAACCGGTGGGCATCAAAGTTTGCCACCAGTGCAAATATAGGGAACACCCTACACTATACAAAAATGGCTTGTTGTTTTCTTCAGCCGGTGGCTGCACGTTAAGAACAAATTTTGTATCGCACGGAAAAATTACAACTATAAAACAAAAGGAAGGTTGGCATAAAAGTTAACAGTCTAGCAGATAAATGCACCACCAGAAGTTCAGAAGCTCAGTCATTTGACCTGACTGTTACGTTTTCATGCTATATTGTCCGATGGAGCACCATAACCTTCGCCTTCAGTTCTCCTAGGCTCCTAAACAACATAGCAAATGTCTGATAGTTTGGTTTCAAAACCATGCATATCTTGACAACATTGAACAATGTTTCTCCTTGTTTCACAAAGGGTCTCCATTAGGGAATGGACTTGTGTCTGGAGCGCAGATACAACATTGTTTTGAGCTTGCATATCTTGATCATGAGGCAGTTTGGACGAGATTGCCTTAACAACCAAGGCAGTATTACGCAGGAACGTGCTTTTGGCACTGTTAGTGGACAGGTACTGACCCACTGTAGCAAGAGCTGACATTGCGTTATAGTTGCCTCGCCACCTTCAGAAGGTGGTGGTTCCACCATTTTTTCCATAGCTCGCTGAAAAGTTGTGGTTTTACATTAGTAGTACCAGAACAGAAGATATTAAGGAGGCAGCAAAACCAAACAAAATAGCTTTGGTCTATATACAGAACTTATTCTGGTGAACCCATGTAAAATAATAGTTGTATTTTATTGCAAAGTACATAATAAAACCAGGTTCCAAACATGTGACCATGTACCATCGCTAATGTATTGTCTATTTCTTCACATTGTATTGAGGGCTAAGGATAAAGAGATGAAATTTATAATACGGTAAGCATAGTATGACATCATTCATATCACAAAACAACTGAGAACAAACAAACAGGCAATTTTAATGTTGTGTGGGCAAGTCCAGCACGGAACTAGATGACAGGTCAAGATCAAAGGAACATCACTCCTCTCTTTTAACCCTTGTAAGGTGCAATGATACGATAAGACAATTGTGTATAAAATTGAAAAGAGTAATAGACATTGGCTACAAACCATGCAGTTCAAGGCACAAGTCAGAGTAAGTAGTAGTTAAAAGGCATGAGGATTAAGGAATTACAATAGCGGCTTTGACTGGTGTAGTCATGCCCTTCTTCTTGCTGGTGTGACAGTCCTTGAAGGTTTCCACAACATTTGGTTCATTGACTTTTTGGTCCTTGCGGGCTTTCCTCTGCATTTGGAACAAGTCAATATAGATCTGATAATTTGGTACAACGAAAAGAGTGAAACAACATCTAATTACAAGAGCCTCGCAGTGTGCAATATAGCTACGAGATCCTGTCTTCTGTTGGAATTTCACTTTCGTACGGTTGGCCTTGTTCTTTGAACAGTTCACCTACAAGAAGATAGATTTGTGTGGCACATGCGTAAATAGGACGTCAACATGTGATCTGATGACATATATATATATATATATATAATGTATATATATATAATGTACCTGATACTTTGGATCAGACCAATGTTTAACGAGGCCTCTCCAGTCTTCATCAGATATATTTTCCACTTGAGATGTTTGGGCAAGTTCACTGTTAGCCTTGCCTTCAAAGTGAGTTTTCCTCAAGTTATACCGATACGGTCGCAGAGCAGACTTGAAAACATGGGTGCAAGCTTGCCTGGTTGCATCATCTTGGCTATCCAACTTGAACCTCATTTGTTGAAAATTATGGGAGTCTCATTATCAGCAACCTAGAAAGTATTGGACAGAGCAAGACGATATTACTAGTTTCCATACATAACCATACTTACAGATAAATGGTCGAGGAAGGTGTTGAACTGGGTTTCGTCTTTGTCATTCCTGTACTGAATCCATGTTGGGAGGATACGTACATGACACCTAACAGCAACCGCTGCCTCTGATACTAACTTGACTGACTCTGTAGCATCACGTGGCCTTTTTAAACCTGCCTCAAAATGGATCTCCATTCTTCCTCCTCTAGATTTAGTTAACCTATCGAGCATTATCCCTGATGTTTGTTTCCTCTTGCGCCTAGGTGCTAGTCCAACAACAAACATAGGAAGTGTTAGTGTTGATACGTCTCCATCGTATCTACTTTTCCAAACACTTTTGCCCTTGTTTTGGACTCTAACTTGCATGATTTGAATCGAACTAACCCGGACTGACGCTGTTTTCAGCAGAATTGCCATGGTGTTATCTTTGTGCAGAAACAAAAGTTCTCGGAATGACCTGAAACTTCACGGAGATTATTTTTGGAAATAATAAAAAATATTGACGAAAGAATCAAGGCCAGGGGGCCCACACCCTGTCCACGAGGGTGGCAGGCGCGCCTGCCCCCCTGGGCGCGCCCCCTGCCTCGTGGGCCCCCTGGTGCTCCACCGACCTCAACTCCAACTCCATATATTCGTGTTCGGGGAGAAAAAATCAGAGAGAAGGATTCATCGCGTTTTACGGTACGGAGCCGCCGCCAAGCCCTAATCTCTCTTGGGAGGGCTGATCTGGAGTCCGTTCGGGGCTCCGGAGAGGGGAATCCGTCGCCATCGTCATCATCAACCATCATCCATCACCAATTTCATGATGCTCACCGCCGTGTGTGAGTAATTCCATCGTAGGCTTGCTGGACGGTGATGGGTTGGATGAGATTTATCATGTAATAGAGTTAGTTTTGTGAGGGTTTGATCCCTAGTATCCACTATGTTCTGAGATTGATGTTTCTATGACTTTGCTATGCTTAATGCTTGTCACTAGGGCCCGAGTGCCATGATTTCAGATCTGAACCTATTATGTTTTTATGAATATATGTGAGTTCTTGATCCTATCTTGCAAGTCTATAGTCACCTACTATGTGTTATGATCCGGCAACCCCGAAGTGACAATAATCGGGACCACTCCTGGTGATGACCGTAGTTTGAGGAGTTCATGTATTCACTATGTATTAATGCTTTGGTCCGATACTCTATTAAAAGGAGGCCTTAATATCCCTTAGTTTCCATTAGGACCCCGCTGCCATGGGAGGGTAGGACAAAAGATGTCATGCAAGTTCTTTTCCATAAGCACGTATGACTATATTCGGAATACATGCCTACGTTACATTGATGAATTGGAGCTAGTTCTGTGTCACCCTATGTTATGATTGTTACATGATGAACCGCATCCGGCATAATTCTCCATCACCGATCCAATGCCTATGAGCTTTTCACATATTGTTCTTCGCTTATTTACTTTTTCGTTGCCACTGTTACAATCACTACAAAACCCAAAAATATTACTTTTGCTACTGTTACCGTTACTTCCATACTACTTTGCTACTAAATACTTTGCTGCAGATATTAAGTTATCAAGGTGTGGTTGAATTGACAACTCAACTGCTAATACTTGAGAATATTCTTTGGCTCCGCTTGTGTCGAATCAATAAATTTGGGTTGAATACTCTACCCTCGAAAACTGTTGCGATCCCCTATACTTGTGGGTTATCAAGACTATTTTCTGGCGCCGTTGCCGGGGAGCATAGCTCTATTCTTTGAGTCACTTGGGATTTATATCTGCTGGTCATTATGAAGAACTTGAAAGATGCGAAAACAAAAATTTATCCCTCAACCACGAGGGGGGGGGGTAAGGAACTGCCATCTAGCTCTGCACTTGATTCACCTTCTGTTTTGAGTAAGATTGCGACACCTAAACCTGCCACTGCTATTAATTCTGATATGTCGCATGTTATTGATGATGCCACTTCTGCTATGCATGATACTTATGATGAAACTACTTCTATGCTTGATACTACTGTGCCACTTGGTGAATTTCTTGATGAACAACTTGCTAGGGCTAGAGAGAATGAAATTATTGAAACTGATAATATTGATGAAAGTGAGGATGAAGATTCTCCCCCTAGATATGAATTGCCTGTTGTGCTTGAGGGTTATGTTATGGATGAAGAAACTGCTAGAGACTTTCTTGCTTGCAATGATAGGAGTGATCTTAAGAAATTATTAGCTAAGCTGAAACAAAAAACTCTGAATGCTAGAATGAAATATGATCCTGCTTATGCTACTTCACCTATCTTTGTTACTGATAAAGATTATGAATTCTCTGTCGACCCTGATATAATTACCTTGGTTGAATCTGATCCTTTCTATGGCTATGAATCTGAAACTGTTGTGGCACATCTTACTAAATTAAATGATATAGCCACCCTGTTCACTAATGATGAGAAAACTCGCTACTATTATATCCTTAAATTATTTCTGTTCTCATTAAAGGGTGATGCTAAGATATGGTTTAATTCTCTTGATCCTGGTTGTGTGCGTAGTCCCCAGGATATGATTTATTACTTCTCTGCTAAATATTTCCCCGCTCATAAGAAACAAGCTGCTTTAAGGGAAATATATAATTTTGTGCAAATTGAAGAAGAGAGTCTCCCACAAGCTTGGGGGAGGCTTCTCCAATTACTTAATGCTTTGCCTGATCCTCCTCTCAAGAAAAATGAAGTACTTGATATCTTTTATAATGGACTAACCGATGCTTCCAGAGACCACCTGGATAGTTGTGCTGGTTGTGTTGTCACGGAAAGAACTGTTGATCAAGCTGAAATTCTATTGAATAATATGTTGGCTAATGAAAACAATTGGACACTTCCTGAACCAACTCCTAAGCCAACTCCGAAGAAAAGGGGTGTTCTATTTCTTAGTCCTGAAGATATGCAAGAGGCAAAGAAATCTATGAAAGAAAAGGGTATTAAAGCTGAAGATGTTAAGAATTTACCTCCTATAGAAGAAATACATGGTCTTAATTTACCGCCTGTTGAAGAAATACATGGTCTTAATCCATCACTCACTGAAGAAACACATGGTCTTGATAACCCGACACAGGTAGTAAAGGTAAATTCTCTCTATAGATTTGATGAAGGTGATATTCCTCGTTATAAGTCTGCTAGCCAATGCTTAGATGAGTTTGATAATTTTATTGTCAAACAAGAAAACTTCAATGCTTATGTTGGTAGACAATTGAAACACAATTCTTATATGCTTGAACACTTGAGTGATTATATATCTAGAGTTAAAGGTGAACTTAAAATTATTAGTAAACATGCTTCTATGGTCACCACTCAACTAGAACAAGTACTTAAAGCTCAGAATGATTTGCTCAATGAATTGAATAGTAAGAATAATGACTTTGCTGTTAGATTTGCAACTAGTGGTGGTAAAGTGACTCAGGAACCTTTGTATCCTAAGGGCCATCCTAAGAGAATTGAGCAGGATTCTCAGAGAACCAATGTAGATGCACCTAGTCCTTCTAAAAAGAAGAAAAAGAAAAATGATAGAACTTTGCATGCTTCTAATGAACTGTATTAGACACACCTGAGAATCCCAATGATATTTCTATTTCTGATGCTGAAATACAATCTGGTAATGAACATGAACCTAGTGATGATGTTAATGGTGATGTTCATGTTGATGCTCAACCTAGCAATGATAATGATGTAGAAATTGAACCTGCGGTTGATCTTGATAACCCACAATCAAAGAATCAACGTTATGATAAGAGAGACTTTGTTGCTAGGAAGCACGGTAAAGAAAGAGAACCATGGGTTCAGAAGCCCATGCCTTTTCCTCCCAAACCATCCAATAAAAAGGATGATGAGGATTTTGAGCGCTTTGCTAAGATGATTAGACCTATCTTTTTGCGTATGCGTTTAACTAATATGCTTAAAATGAATCCTTATGCTAAGTATATGAAGGATATTGTTACAAATAAGAGAAAGATACCGGAAGCTGAAATTTCCACCATGCTTGCTAATTATACTTTTAAGGGTGGAATACCAAAGAAACTAGGAGATCCAGGAGTACCTACTATACCATGCTCCATTAAAAAAAACTATGTTAGAACTACTTTATGTGATCTTGGAGCCGGTGTTAGTGTTATGCCTCTCTCTTTATATCGTATACTTGATTTGACTAAGTTGACACCTACTGAAATATCTTTGCAAATGGCTGATAAATCAACTGCTATACCTGTCGGTATTTGTGAGGATCTGCCTGTTGTGGTTGCAAATGTTACTATTTTAACGGACTTTGTTATTCTTGATATTCCCGAGGACGATGGTATGTCTATTATTCTTGGAAGACCTTTTTTGAATACTGCAGGGGCTGTTATTGATTGCAACAAAGGCAATGCCACTTTTCATGTTAATGGAAATGAGCATACGGTACACTTTCCGAGGAAACAACCTCAAGTCCACAGTATCAATTCTATTGAAAAATTCCATCGATTATTTTTGGAGGTTTTGAATTTCCTCTTCCTACTGTCAAGAAGAAATATGATATTCTTATTATTGGGGACGTGCATATCCCCGTTGAGGTAACATAGTGTTATTCGAAATTTCTACGGTTCCATGTTATTCGGAATGAGTTTGTTAACAAGACCTGATCAACCTTGTTAGTGGATTCCTTTTGATGAGCATGAGATGGATGAAGTTAGAAAGCACAACCTTCCGTACCCTCCTTTTACTTTCTGTTGTTTAGTTGAAATAAAGCAAAAATTAGTATTTTCTGTCAGTTTTCTGAATTATTCGTGCAACAAAAAAATACCCCAAAAATAAAAAAGTCCTCCAAATGCCCCGAAATTGAAATATGTTTTTTTCTAGAATATTTGAGAATATCTGGCACTGAGAACACAGCAGGGGGAGCTGGCACCTGGCCACGAGGGTCCAGGGCGTGCCCCCTGCCTAGTGGGCCCATGGTGGCTCCCCTCCACTTATTCCAGCCACCACACACTCCTTCTTCCTCCCAAACAAATCACCAAACAGCTCAAGCACAAGTTCTAGCTCATTTTGCTGCGATTTTCGGTCTCCTTGCTCAAAGCACCTCTCACAAAACTGCTTTGGGGACTATTCCTTGGTATGTAACTCCTCCAATGGTCCAATTAGTTTTTGTTCTAGTGCTTTATTCATTGCAAATTTTTGCTGCCTAGGTGACCATGTTCTTGAGCTTGCATGTCAAATTTATATGGTTCCAAGTAGTTCTAATACATGATATAGTCTCTATGTAGCGACCAGACCTCAAACAGTCTGATCTCTGTGTATCAGTGCCATCCCTGGATCGGTAATGCTGACATGCACAGTACTTGAAGGATTTATAACAGAGTAGCAAGCACACACTTATTACATCGAATGTCTCAAAAGAGAACTTATTACAATAAATATGGCTTAAGGCCATCTAATACGATAACAGCGGAAGGCTTGGAAGATAAAGTGAGTCCATCAACTCCAACGGCATCACTGAGTGAAAGACCACGACCTAAGGCTCCTTACTCGTCGTCTGAAAAGTCTGCAACTTGATACGTTGCAGCCCAAAAACGGGTCAGCACATGGAATATGCTGGCAATGTAACACAACAGAGTAATGAACAGAATAAAGCTATCACTACATGCATATATGGCTGGTGGAGGCTGTATGGTTAATATGTTTTGCGAAAAGCCAATTTTTCCCTACAACAAAGGAATATATTTTATTTAACTATCATGGTGGTTGTTAAACATTGAGAATGGTAAACCCCATCTCAATCCCAATTAAAAAGTAATTAATAACCCAATCAACTTTTATAATTAAGAGTGATGAGATCCACATGATAATCCAAGAGACTAGATATTCAAGATGTCCATAACCGGGGACACGGCTAACCATGATTAGTTTGTACACTCTGCAGAGGTTTGTGCACTTTTCCCCACAAGACTCGATCTCCTCCGTTGGTTTTCTCGCACTACATGATGTTTGAGAAACGGATGACCGAGACACAGTCTTTCCGAAGAGGTCCCCTTAACCGATAGATAGGCCGGTACACCTACAATCCCCTACATCTGCTAGCCCATCATGGAAAGGTTTCCCACAACTTACTCAACTATGCCAGGTCCCATAATGGCATGTGGCTGCACACGGAAGTTTCTAGCATGAATAATCTTATGATCCCTTTGAGCCTGGGTGGCAGTCCATAGGAGAATCACACGGTACCCCGGGATTTCCAAAAATATAGGCAATCACTGGAATTCCCTAGGTGCCTCAATCCACCCAGATGTGTATTAAAGTTGCCACCTTAAGTTAACCATTAATTAACAATCTCACATCTGTCATGAATACTCTCAAACCCAAACCACGTCTACGAGCATAGCATAGCAATATAAGCAACGTAAAAGTAACTCCCAGGGTTTGATAATAAACAGGTGAATAGGTACTACCTCATCTACTTCCCAATCCCACAATTTAAAATCAGATCCTAACCATGCAATTGTTTGAGGATTGAATGCAGTAAAACTAGGTATGAAAGAGGTATGATCAAAGTGTTACTTGCCTTGCTGATGATCCGCGAAACCTAGAGACTCGTAGTAGCACGCTTCACACTCCGGGTACTCTATCGCAAACAAACAAGCATACAATAAGCAATCAAGCAAGGGCACGGGTAAAACTCAAATAAAAGAATCTAACCAGAAAGTTCAACTTAAGAACTCCGGTTTGCAAAAAGAATCAAATCAAACAAAGCAACACAACTCAAACGGCGAAAGAAACAAGCTTTTTTTACTAATCTAGACTAAAGTCAAATTTTACAGTAACAAAATCTTGTTTAAGTTTGTTAAACAGAAGGAGGGTTTCGAGACAAAACTCTAGGCGCTTGAATCGCCTGATTCCGATAAACGAGCGAAAAGTTATACTAGAACGAAAATCGGATCAGAAATCGCGATCGAAAATAATCGCGGAAAATCCGAGAAAAAGAAAAACTGACGAACAGGCTAACGAACGAACGTTCGCTGTCTGCGGCTAAACGGTGAAAACCGTTCGTTAAAACAAACTATTGAACGGGCATTCGCTAAATAACTAAATCGAAAAAATAAACCGAACCAGATCTAAAAAAACGGATCTAGGTTTAGAAAAAACCCGTCGGTTCTCTCGCGAAAA
>NC_057802.1:90491468-90516587 GCF_018294505.1 Triticum aestivum
GCGCTGCGCGCGGCGGCGGCGAGGCGAGGCGGCGGCGGCGCGGGCTAGGGTTTGGGCGGTGGCGCGGGTTGCGCTGGCGGCGCTGGTGGGCTTCGGCGGCTCGGGGGTGGTGGCTTATAAAGGCCCCCCGGGCGGAGTCCCGCTCGGGTACGGCCCGGAGTCGGTTTGACTTTTTTTTAAACAATTCTGACGTGCAGAAAAAGAAAGAAAAGAAATACTAAACAGACTCCAAAAATCCCGAAATAAATTTTCCCCGTCCTCTAAAAATAGGCCGGACAAGGTGAACATTTATTTGGGCCTAAATGCAATTTTGAAAAACGCATATTTTCCTAATTCAAAATAAAATAGCGATAAAACTCCGAATAAAATTCTTATTTGATTTCAATATTAAATCTCTGCTATTTCTTTATTTTGAGGAAGTCATTTTATGCTCTCTCTTTTATTTTTATAAAAGAAATATTCGAAGAGAAAATAATTAAAATCAAACGATCCTCTTTTCAAAATTCGAGAAAACTCGAATATGAAAATAATGAAATCCCCAACTCTCTCCGTGGGTCCTTGAGTTGCGTAGAATTTGTAGGATCAAACAAAAATGCAGTAAATATGATATGCAATGATGATCTAATGTGTAACATTCCTAATTGAAAATTTAGGATGTTACAAACCTACCCCCCTTAAGATGAATATCGCCCTCGAGATTCGGGTTGGCTAGAAAATAGGTGCGGGTGATCCTTCTGTAGGTCTTCCTCCCATTCCCAGGTGGCTTTATCTTCAGTATGGTGACTCCACTGAACTTTGCAGAACTTGATAACCTTGCTGCGTGTGACACGGCTGGCAAACTCAAGTATCTTGACTGGTTTCTCCTCATAGGTCAAATCATTATTCAACTGTATCGCTTCCAGCGGTACTGTATCTCTCAGAGGAATGCCAGCCATCTCTGCGTGGCACTTCTTCAACTGAGAAACGTGGAACACATCATGAACTCCTGACAATCCTTCGGGTAATTCCAACTTGTAAGCAACTTCTCCCATACGTTCCAAAACTTTGTATGGTCCCACAAAACGTGGCGCTAACTTTCCCTTAACTCCAAAGCGCTTTACTCCTCGAAGTGGGGATACACGAAGATACACTCTGTCTCCGACTTCGTAAACTGTCTCCTTGCGTTTTGAATCCGCATAGCTCTTCTGCCTGGACTGGGCTACCTTGAGTCTATCGCGAATCAGTTTAACCTTCTCTTCAAACTCTTTAATCAAATCTGGTCCAAACAATTGTCGGTCTCCAACTTCGTCCCACAACAATGGTGTTCTGCACCTCCTTCCGTACAATGCTTTGAACGGTGCCATCTCCAAACTGGCCTGGTAGCTATTGTTGTATGAGAACTCTGCATACGGCAAATTATCGTCCCAACTAGATCCATAGTCTAGCGCACAAGCTCTCAACATGTCCTCCAGAATCTGATTGACTCTTTCAGTCTGTCCATCCGTCTGCGGGTGAAAAGCTGTACTGAACTCTAGCCTGGTTCCCAAAGTTTCATGCAACTGATTCCAAAATTTTGAAGTAAAGTGGGTTCCTCTATCTGATACAATGGTCATCGGAACTCCATGCAGACATACGATCCTGGTCATGTATATCTTTTCCAACTTAGCACTGGTGTAAGTGGTCTTCACTGGGATGAAGTGAGCTACTTTCGTCAAACGATCGACTACAACCCATATCGAGTCATAGCCTGAACGAGTCCTGGGTAATCCCATGATAAAATCCATGCCTAACTTATCCCACTTCCATTCGGGTACCGGCAATGGCTGTAGCAATCCTGCTGGCTTCTGATGCTCTGCCTTCACTCTCTGACATACATCACAAACTGCTACATACTCTGCAATATCCTTCTTCATTCCGGTCCACCAGAAACTATCCTTCAAATCCAGATACATCTTGGTATTTCCTGGGTGAATCGAATATGGCGAATCATGGGCCTCTTGCAGAATCAACTTCCTGATCTCCTGATCATTTGGCACATATACGCGGTCCTCAAACCATAAGGTATCGTGCTCATCCTCACGAAATCCCTTAGCCTTTCCTTTACTCATTCTTTCCTTTATTTCGGCAATCTCCTTGTCTGTCTTCTGAGCTTCTCTGATCTTATCCATCAAAGTAGATTGAATCTCCAAAGCTGCTACATATCCTCTCGGAACTATCTCCAAACATAGCTCGCGAAGGTCCTCTGCTAACTCCTTGGGTAATCCTCCGGTCAAGAGTGTATTGACATGACTTTTGCGGCTCAATGCATCGGCTACTACATTAGCCTTTCCGGGATGATAATGCAATCTCATATCATAATCCTTAATGAGCTCTAACCATCTCCTCTGCCTGAGATTCAACTCCTTCTGCGTGAAGATATACTTCAAACTCTTGTGATCCGTGTATACCTCACAATGGTTTCCGATGAGAAAATGTCTCCATGTCTTCAACGCATGTACTACGACTGCTAACTCCAAATCATGCGTAGCATAGTTTAACTCATGCGGTTTAAGCTGTCGTGAGGCATATGAAACAACTCTTCCCTCCTGCATAAGTACGGCTCCAAGCCCTCAACGAGAAGCGTCGCAATACACTTCATAATCCTTGCATTGATCTGGCAGAATCAACACTGGTGATGTACCCAAGCATCTCTTCAACTCCTGAAAACTGGCCTCACATTCCTCAGTCCATTTGAATTTGGTGTCCTTCTTCAACAACTCCATCATGGGCTTCGCAATCTTTGAGAAATTCTCAATGAACCTCCGGTAGTATCCTGCGAGTCCAAGAAAACTCCGGATCTCTCCAACTGACGTGGGTGACTCCCAATTTGTCACAGGGACAACCTTGGTAGGGTCTACTGCTATTCCTTCTCCAGATATAACATGTCCAAGGAATCCAACTTCCTTCAGCCAAAACTCACACTTGCTGAACTTGGCGTATAGCTGATGTTCTCTGAGCTTCCCAAGTACTAAACGCAAATTTTCCTTATGTTCTTCTTCATTCTTCGAGTAGACCAGAATATCATCAATGAACACCACGACGAACTTATCCAAAAACTCCATAAACACCTTGTTCATCATTTTCATAAAATAGGCAAGTGCATTAGTCAGGCCAAGTGACATAACTGTATACTCATATAGCCCATACCTCATGGTAAAAGCTGTCTTGGATATATCTTGCTCTCGAATCTTCAGCTGGTGGTACCCTGATCGCAGATCGATCTTGGAAAGCACTTTTTCTCCTTGCAGCTGATCAAACAAATCATTGATCATCGGCAGTGGGTACTTGTTCTTGATCGTCACCTCCTTCAATCCTCGATTCAACAACCATCCTTAACAATCCATCCTTCTTCTCCACTAGAAGCACTGGTGATCCCCAAGGCGACGAACTTGGACGAATATAACCTTTATCCAGTAACTCCTTAATCTGCTTCTTAATTTCCTCCAAATCCTTTGCGGCATTCTTTACGGTCTCTTAGATATTGGCCCTGTGCCTGGCAAAAGCTCAATCAAAAACTCAATGTCTCTATCCGGTGGCATGCCTGGCAATTCTTCTGGAAATACATTCGGGAAATCCTTCACCACTGGTACTTCCTCCTGTACAACTCCTGATAAGGAATTTACTTGCGTCCTATTCGGAACATGCCGGGATACATACTTGATCCTTCTTCCTTCTGGGGTGGTAAGCAAAATCGTCTTACTGGCGCAATCGATGTTTCCTCCATACATCGATAGCCAATCCATACCCAGAATCACATCTAAACCTTGCAACTCCAAAATTATCATATCTGAGGGGAAAACATGCCTACCTATGGTCAATGGCATCTGAAAACATCCATGGCTTGCCATATACTCTGCTCCGGGTGAGGTTACTAGCATGGGTGTCTTAAGAACTCTAGTGGGCAACATCTACTTATCCACAAATCCCCTTGATATGTATGAATGCGATGCACCAGTATCGAAAAGAACAACTGCAGTAAATGACTTAACCAAAAACTTACCTATTACTGCATCTGGTTGGGCTTCAACCTCCTCCACGTTAACGTGGTTCACTTGTCCCCTGTTGAAAGGGTTGGGCTTCTTCCCAGAGCTTCCATTGCCGTTCCCATTCTTAGCTTTAGAACATTCATTGGCGTGATGTCCGGTCTTCTGGCACTTGTAGCAAGTAACGTGGCTTAGATCTTTCTTGGCGGGTGTTGCCGGGTTGGAACGGTTCTGTCCGCTGCTTCCTCCATTACCATTCCCATTCTTGGGGCCACTATGGTTGTGTGAACTTCCTCCATTATGATTGTGGCTTCCATGGTTATGAACAAGTCCTCCCGAGTTCGGGGTGAAATGGGGTCTCTGATGAGCTCCAGAATTATACTTCCCTTGTCCATACTTCCTCTTGCGGCTGTCAATCTGCTGTTGCTTCCCTTCAAGCGTGAGAGCTCGATCTACCAACTCCTGGTAGTTATTGAAATTTGCCACCATCAACTGCATGCTCATCTCATCATTCAGTCCTTCCAGAAACTTCTCCTTCTTAGTTGCATCTGTAGCGACGTCATCTGGGGCATAACGTGCTAGCTTACTAAATTCATCCACATACTGGCTAACAGTGCGCCCTCCTTGGCGTAAGTTGCGAAACTCGCGCTTCTTCATGGCCATAGCTCCTGCTAAAACATGGGCAGTGCGAAAAGCCTGCTGGAACTGGTCCCATGTCACAGTGTCAATAGGGTAAGTGACTATGAAATTCTCCCACCATGATGCTGCGGGTCCATCAAGCTGATGTGCGGCAAAACGCACTCTCTCCGCATCTGTGCATCCTGCAGTAATCAACTCCCTTTCAATTTTGCGGAGCCAATCATCTGCAACAATCGGCTCGGTGCCACTGGAGAACACCGGCGAATTTAGCCTAAGAAAATGGGCTAAGTGATCAACGGGTGGTGGTGGTGGTGGGTTGTTGTTGTTGTTGTTCCCCTTGTTCTTATTCTGGACTAGTATCTGCATCAATGCATTCTGCTGCTGGATCAACTGAGTGAGCTCCGGTGGGAAAGCAAATCCATTGTCGCGTCTCGGAGGCATCTGCTGGGTTTAGAAGAGATGAGAAAACAGAATAGAATGACGTCTAGGGGAAAAAACACTACCCATATGCACATGAGACAAACACAAACATTTCACTCAATAAATCAAACAAGGGCATACAATCGGTCTAGAACTATCGTTACAAAAGTGCTTGGACTATACTATATACATGGTGGAATACTACTACTGATATGGTGGTCGACTAGAAAAATTGATCGGTCGAAGACTCCATGGTATCTGCTCCAGCTTCATCAACATAGTCATCATCGCTATCGTCAGGATCTGAGTCGGTGTCGTCGATGATGATGTAGTTCTCCGGGCAAGTGGAGTCGTCATCTTCTCCTCTTAGCGCGGGATCTCCCATGAAAACTCCTAGCTTCCTTGTCAGGTCGTCATTCTTCTCCACTAGTACGACGATTTCCTCCTCATAATCTTCGCGTGTAGCCTTGAGTTCTTTCTCCAGCTCCGTGATCCTTGTCATCGCCTTCTTCAAATCTGTCATGCCTGCGCACATCTGGTTCTCCTGGCGTCGAATGTGCTGGTTTAACTCCTGGATGAAAGCGGCAATCGATCTATCCTTCCTGGTGCTGATCATCTCCCATTGCTCATCTCGGCACCCACAAATCTGGTAGATAGTGTCCTTGAGATCATTGTGGTAAACTTCTCCAATGCGTCCCATGGTGATGGGAGCTGCCATACTCTTTCCTAGACTCCAGGTTGGTGCATCAAAAGAAAACTCTATGGGCTCAGTGACAGGCGTGAATGTCCTTCCTGGAACTTGAACTTGAATGATCCAGCACTCCTCTTCTGGTAAAGTGGCGTTGTAAGTCCCGGTGAAGCTTGGTATTCCAATGTTCAGGTACCTAGTGACTTCCTTCAAGTGGCGTCCAAAAGGGGTGTCTTCATCCAGTTGCGTGAACTTGATCCTTGCATCCGCCATCCTAAAGAGTAGCAAAATGGAGAGGAGTCAGAAATGAGAAGAGAGTAGTGATCTAGGGCTTTAGCTTAGTGGTCGTGTCCTACAGTCAACGTGTGCTCTGATACCATCTTTGTAGTGACCAGACCTCAAACAGTCTGATCTCTGTGCATCAGTGCCATCCCTGGATCGGTAATGCTGACACGCACAGTACTTGAAGGATTTATAACAGAGTAGCAATCACACACTTATTACATCGAATGTCTCAAAAGAGAACTTATTACAATAAATATGGCTTAAGGTCATGCAATACGATAACAGCGGAAGGGTTGGAAGATAAAGTGAGTCCATCAACTCCAACGGCATCACTGAGTGAAAGACCACGACCTAAGGCTCCTTACTCGTCGTCTAAAAAGTCTGCAACATGATACATTGCAGCCCGAAAACGGGTCAGCACATGGAATATGCTGGCACTATAACACAAGAGAGTAATGAACAAAATAAAGCTATCACTACATGCATATATGGCTGGTGGAGGCTGTATGGTTAATATGTTTTGCGAAAAGCCAATTTTTCCCTACAACAAAGGAATATATTTTATTTAACTATCATGGTGGTTGTTAAACATTGAGAATGGTAAACCCCATCTCAATCCCAATTAAAAAGTAATTAATAACCCAATCAACTTTTATAATTAAGAGTGATGAGATCCACATGATAATCCAAGAGACTAGATATTCAAGATGTCCATAACCGGGGACACGGCTAACCATGATTAGTTTGTACACTCTGCAGAGGTTTGTGCACTTTTCCCCACAAGACTCGATCTCCTCCATTGGTTTTCTCGCACTACATGATGTTTGAGAAACGGATGACCGAGACACAGTCTTTCCGAAGAGGTCCCCTTAACCGATAGATAGGCCGGTACACCTACAATCCCCTACATCTGCTAGCCCATCATGGAAAGGTTTCCCACAACTTACTCAACTATGCCAGATACCATAATGGCATGTGGCTGCACATGGAAGTTTCTAGCATGAAGAATCTTATGATCCCTTTGAGCCTGGGTGGCAGTCCATAGGAGAATCACACGGTACCCCGGGATTTCCAAAAATACAGGCAATCACTGGAATTCCCCAGGTATGTCAATCCACCCAGATGTGTATTAAAGTTGCCACCTTAAGTTAACCATTAATTAACAATCTCACATCTGTCATGAATACTCTCAAACCCAAACCACGTCTACGAGCATAGCATAGCAATATAAGCAACGTAGAAGTAACTCCCAGGGTTTGATAATAAACAGGTGAATTGGTAGTACCTCATCTACTTCCCAATCCCACAATTTAAAATCAGATCCTAACCATGCAATTGTTTCAGGATTGATCTAATGCAAAAAAACTGGGTATGAAAGAGGTATGATCAAAGTGTTACTTGCCTTGCCGATGATCCGCGAAACCTAGAGACGCATAGTAGCACGCTTCACACTCCGGGTACTCTATCGCAAACAAACAAGCATACAATAAGCAATCAAGCAAGGGCACGGGTAAAACTCAAATAAAAGAATCTAACCAGAAAGTTCAACTTAAGAACTCCGGTTTGCAGAAAGAATCAAATCAAACAAAGCAACACAACTCAAACGGCGAAAGAAACAAGCTTCGCTTACTAATCTGGACTAAAGTCAAATTTTACAGTATCAAAATCTTGTTTAAGTTGGTTAAATAGAAAGAGGGTTTCGAGAGAAAACTCTAGGCGCTTGAATCGCCTGATTCTGATAAACGAGCGAAAAGTTATACTAGAACAAAAATCGGATCAGAAATCGCGATCGAAAATAATCGCGGAAAATCGAGAAAAAGAAACACTGACGAACAGGCTAACGAACGAACGTTCGCTGTCTGCGGCTAAACGGTGAAAACCGTTCGTTAAAACAAACTAACGAACGGGCATTCGCTAAATAACTAAACCGAAAAAATTAACAGAATCGGATAAAAAACTGATCTAGGTTTAGAAAAAAAACGTCGGTTCTCTCGCGAAAACCGAGGCGGCGGCGGCGACTACCTCCAGCGGGTCGGCGAACGGCGGCGGCAGCGGCGGGCTCCGGGGGCGCGGGCTAGGGTTTGGGCGGCAGGGCGGGTTGGGCTGGCGGCGCTGGTGGGCTTCAGCGGCTCGGGGGTGGCTGCTTATAAAGGCCCCCCGGGCGGAGTCCCGCTCGGGTACGGCCCAGAGTCGGTTTGACTTTTTTTAAACAATTCCCACGTGCAGAAAAAGAAAGAAAAGAAATACTAACGGACTCCAAAAATCCCGAAATAAATTTTCCCCGTCCTCTAAAAATAGGCCGAACAAGGTGAACAATTATTTGGGCCTAAAATGCAATTTTGAAAAACGCATATTTTCCTAATTCAAAATAAAATAGCGATAAAACTCCGAATAAAATTCTTATTTGATTTTAATATTAAATCTCCGCTATTTCTTTATTTTGAGGAAGTCATTTTATCCTCTCTCTTTTATTTTTATAAAAGAAATATTCGAAGAGAAAATAATTAAAATCAAACGATCCTCTTTTCAAAATTCGAGAAAACTCGAATATGAAAATAATGAAATCCCCAACTCTCTCCGTGGGTCCTTGAGTTGTGTAGAATTTCTAGGATCATACAAAAATGCAGTAAATATGATATGCAATGATGATCTAATGTATAACATTCCAAATTGAAAATTTGGGATGTTACACTCTAGGCACTTGTGGCAGTAGTTGCTATCAATTTTGTTGAGTTTGGTTCACTTTTTTTTGAAGTTACTAAAAATTTCAGAAATTTTCAGAAAATGATGAAGAGATTTTTGAGGGGCTCTTTGAGCCAAAGCTCGAAGGATAAGCAAAGTGAAGAAGAAGAGAGGCCCAAATATAATCTGCCTCGCACCGCGGAGGTTCGGCCGTGTGAATGGCCTTGTGATGATTTCTTGAGAGCAGCCCGGATTTATGATGATTTTTATGAGTTGGCCGAGAATGCAGGCCTCACCGACTTCCTCCGCGACCAACGCGAACAGTATCTCTTACTCACTAATATCTTTGTGCAAAATTTTCATTTCCATTCTAGGAGGTCACCACCTATGGTGGATTTCTATTTATATGATGAGTATAAGGAGATGACCTTGCGTGAATTTTGTGAGGTTTGCAAAGTGCCCTTTTCGGGCATCATAGAGGAACCACATCGTGACGATGTGGATGGGTTTATTGATACCATTGCTGTAGGGGAAACGAGGAAGGCTTTCGATGCACGAATCACTAGCATACACTTTCCTGTTCTACGTTACTTTGCTATATTTGCTAGTAGATGCTTAATTGGTCGCGGAAACTGTGGAAACCTCAGTGCCCTTGATATTGTTATTTTGTGCCATGCCTTATTTCGTGATGACACATTTAGTATGTGCGCTATTGGTGCAAAGCGGTTAAACCTTAACCGCACTAAGGGCCCCATCTTGGGAGGCATCTTCGCCTCGCGCCTCGCTGCATACTATAACATACCTATTAGGCATTATGAGAAAGAAGAAAAATTGATGCCTCCTGTTTATGTAGATTATAAGAGTATGGTAGCACATGATTTTATTGTTAAGAACAAGAAAAATGAGCTTACCTATAGACTGTTATTCTATAAAAATCACCCTGAGACTATTACTTTGCCTACTCCTTCCTTGTTTAACTTATCTGCAGGCTAGTACCTTGTTCCGCTGGAGGCCATTCATGCCTACCGGAACCCCACCTCAGCTACAGAGCCATATCCGGAACCACAATTTGTTCCTTCACGCCAATCTGTTTACCAGTGGAAACCGGAGGAGATGGCCAGCCAGTGGCAACCCGAGGCTTCATCTCAGTACGACCCTAGTTACAACTTCAGATATCCGCCAGGCCAGCCGTGGCCATAGACCAACTTAGGCCAAAAGCCTAAGCTTGGGGGAGTACGTATTTCTCACCGACATTACATTTATGTTCACACACTCATTGCTAGATGTCGTTGCTCATACTTTTTCACTGTAATATCCATGCTAGTTTATTTTCTTTTTTATGCTTTCTTCTTGTGTGTTTGAAAAACCTTAAGAAAAACAAAAAAATTAGTTGTAGCTTTTAGCTAGTTTACTTTTCTTGCTTGTAGTAGTATTAATTAAAAAGAAAACCCAAAAAGATTTCCCGTTATTCTTTTGCTTGTTGGGAGCTTTCCCATGTAAATAGTTTTATTTCTTTTCTTTTCTTTGGGGATCGATAGGAGAATACCATGATGAAATTGTTGAAGTGGCTCTTATATGCATTGTTGTTGATTTAACCAAGAGCCCATATTGCCTTGTCTTCTCCTGTTTATTGAATGCTCGCAGATTCCAGCTTAGTCCAATGCACGTGCACTATTATTATTATTCACATCATTCGGTCGTGCAAGTGAAAGGCAATTATGACGATATATGATGGACTGACTGAGATGAGAAAAGCTGGTATGAACTCGACCTCTCTTGTTTTTGTAAATATGATTAGTTCATCGTTCCTGATTCAGCCTATTATGAATAAACATGTTTGCAATGACAATTAGAGATTATAGTTGCTTATGCCATGCTTAATTAGCTAGGAGTTTATAATGGTTTACCTTGCGTGCCAACATGCTATTAAAATGGTTGTGATGTGGTATGATAGGGTGATATCCTCCTTTGAATGATTCAAGTGACTGGACTTGGCACATGTTCACGCATGTAGTTGAAACAAATCAACATAGCCTTTACGATATTTATGTTCATGGTGGATTATATCCTACTCATGCTTGCAATCAATGTTTATTAACGTAAATGCATGTTCATGACTGTTGTCGCTCTCTAGTTGGTCGCTTCCCAGTCTTTTTCTAGCCTTCACTTGTACTAAGCGGGAATACTGCTTGTGCATCCACTTCCATAAACCCCAAAGTTGTTCCATATGAGTCCACCATACCTTCCTATATATGCGGTATCTACCTGCCGTTCCAAGTAAATTTGTATGTGCCAAACTATAAACCTTAAAATGAAATTCTGTTTTGTATGCTCGAATAGCTCATGTATCAACTAGGGCTGTCTGTATCTTCCATGCTAGGCGGGTTATTCTCAAGAGGAGTGGACTCCGCTCCTCACTCACGAGAAAATGGCTGGTCACCGGGATGCGCAGTCCCATGCTTTATGCAAATCGAATCAAAATAATTGCAAACAAAACTCCCCCGGGACTCTTGTTTGTTGAAGGCACTCGTTGTTTCGAGCAAGCCATGGATTGATGCTTGTTGGTGGAGGGGCAGTATAAACTTTACCATTCTGTTTGGGAACCGCCTATAATGTGAGTAGCATGGAAGATATCGCCATCTCTTGGTTGTTATGTTGACAATGAAAGTATACCGCTCAAAATATTATTTATCTCTGTTTCAAAAATCGAGCTCTGGAACCTCTACAAATCCCTGCTTCCCTCTGCGAAGGGCCTATCTATTTACTTTTATGTTGAGTCGTCACCCTCTTATTAAAAAGCATCAGCTGGAGAGCACCGCTATCATTTGCATTCATTACTTTTAATTTATATTGGGTATGACTATGACTGGATCTCTTTTACCATGAATTACAATGTTTAGTCAGTCCTTGATCTTTAAAGGTACTCTGCATTTATGTTTTGCGGTCTCAGAAAGGGCTAGCGAGATACCATCTTGTTATATCATATCATGATTGTTTTGAGAAAGTGTTTTCATCCGAGATTTATTATTATTGCTCGCTAGTTGATTATGTCATTGATATGAGTAAACATGAGACCTAAGTGTTATTGTGAATATGGTTAGTCATAATCTTTGCTGAAAACTTGAATGCTGGCTTTACATATTTACAACAACAAGAGCAAACAGAGTTTGTAAAAGTTTTTCTTTATCACTTTCTGTTTGTCAACTGAATTGCTTGAGGACAAGCAAAGGTTTAAGCTTGGGGGAGTTGATACGTCTCCGTCGTATCTACTTTTCCAAATACTTTTGCCCTTGTTTTGGACTCTAACTTGCATGATTTGAATGGAACTAACCCGGACTGACACTGTTTTCAGCAGAATTGCCATGGTGTTTTCTTTGTGCAGAAACAAAAGTTCTCGGAATGACCTGAAACTTCACGGAGATTATTTTTGGAAACAATAAAAAATATTGGCGAAAGAATCAAGGCCAGGGGCCCCACACCCTGTCCACCAGGGTGGGAGGCGCACCTGCCCCCTGGGCATGCCCCCCTGCCTCGTGGGCCCCCTGGTGCTCCACCGACCTCAACTCCAACTCCATATATTCGTGTTCGGGGAGAAAAAAATCAAAGAGAAGGATTCACCGCGTTTTACGATACGGAGCCGCCGCCAAGCCCTAATCTCTCTCGGGAGGGCTGATCTGGAGTCCGTTCAGGGCTCCGGAGAGGGGAATCCGTCGCCATCGTCATCATCAACCATCCTCCATCACCAATTTCATGATGCTCACCGCCGTGTGTGAGTAATTCCATTGTAGGCTTGCTGGACGGTGATGGGTTGGATGAGATTTATCATGTAATCGAGTTAGTTTTGTGAGGGTTTGATCCCTAGTATCCACCATGTTTTGAGATTGATGTTGCAATGACTTTGCTATGCTTAATGCTTGTCACTAGGGCCCGAGTGCCATGATTTCAGATCTGAACCTATTATGTTTTTATGAATATATGTGAGTTCTTGATCCTATCTTGCAAGTCTATAGTCACCTACTATGTGTTATGATCCCGCAACCCCGAAGTGACAATAATCGGGACCACTCCCGGTGATGACCGTAGTTCGAGGAGTTCATGTATTCACTATGTGTTAATGCTTTGGTCCGGTACTCTATTAAAAGGAGGCCTTAATATCCCTTAGTATCCATTAGGACCCCGCTGCCACGGGAGGGTAGGACAAAAGATGTCATGCAAGTTCTTTTCCATAAGCACGTATGACTATATTCGGAATACATGCCTACATTACATTGATGAATTGGAGCTAGTTCTGTGTCACCCTATGTTATGATTGTTACATGATGAACCACATCCGGCATAATTCTCCATCACCGATCCAATGCCTATGAGCTTTTCACATATTGTTCTTCGCTTATTTACTTTTTCGTTGCCACTGTTACAATCACTACAAAACCCAAAAATATTACTTTTATTACTGTTACCGTTACTTCCATACTACTTTGCTACTAAATACTTTGCTGCAGATATTAAGTTATCCAGGTGTGGTTGAATTGACAACTCAACTGCTAATACTTGAGAATATTCTTTGGCTCACCATGTGTCGAATCAATAAATTTGGGTTGAATACTCTACCCTTGAAAACTGTTGCGATCCCCTATACTTGTGGGTTATCAAGACTATTTTCTGTTGAAGCTACATATAAAGAAGCATGCAACTATAACTTGACTCCAACAACTACCTTCTTGCTGTTGAAGCTCAGAAAGTTCATCTTATCTTGCCAACTCATCTTGTGTCAAGAGTGCTTCGGAAGTAGTGTCAGGTGGCAAGGGAGCTTTGGAACGTGCTGCTTGCTGAGTTGACCAACGAGTAAATCGTGCAGCTGGTGGTACTCTGGAAGGTGTTGCAACAACTAGGGTTGTCTCTGCTTGTTTGGTGGCAGCTATTTGTTTCTGTTTGGCTTTGTTTTGCAGCTCGTGTAGCACGGGATACCCTGTCGGTACAATTTTCCACTGGACTTTGACCTTCTATTGCACCATCAGTACCAGCAGAATCTGCAGGATTGTTCCGCTTCCCTTTCCCTGTCGTTCTGTCTTGCTTCCTCTTTCTCTGTGCCATGTTAAGTCAAGCCGACAAGAAAAAACGAATAACAATTTTGTTCTTCAGAACAAATGTACTTTGATGTAAGAACATGGTGTGATAGACAGATATGTATGTTCTAGAAACATGACACGTGTCTTAGTCACAAGTATAATGTGTAAAGTAAGCAGATGAAATTCAACAAAATTAGAAGCAATACAAGCTAGACATCATACATAACATGCAACCACATTTAACAGTGCCAGGTTAGAGGGAGCACATGTGATGGTGCACTAGGGGAGACGTGCTCATCACCAACACAACTATGTTGAGTGTCTATGCATGTGTTGTCTTGGAAATCATCTTGGGGGGATGGAGGAGTAGAATCTGTAGAGGCCCTCCATTTGGAAGGAGCACCTTGATCCGCTGCCTTGCTAACTTCCTTCCGCTTTATTGATTTTGAATTGTCAAGTAAAACCGACAAGAAAAAGCAATAAAATTCACTCTTCAGAACTCATTCATGCATGATACTGACAATCACTACTTTGATGTAAGGCAAACACATGATTCCAGGATGGAATCATACGAAAAACAGGACGGCATGGCATATTCACAACTCTTTGTGTAAACTAAGTAGAAACCATTTCACCAAATAAGAAGCAATGCAAGCTAGACACCACGTGAAAGATGCAACCAATATGACTCTGCCAAGTTAAAAGTGTCCCATCATAAATGGCATTTCAACAAATTAGAAGTAGCGCATGCTATAAATCATATCAAAGATGCAACTAATATCACACTGCATATACTGAAGGTGTCTCGTCATATTGATTTATGTGGGATAGAAAAAAACAATAGTTTTATGTGAGGACATGCTTAATAGACAGATGTACTATGTACTAAATACAGGAAGGCATGTCACAATAACAGGTATAATGTATAAGCTAAGCAGAATAGCACATGCAGGTTAACCAGATTGGAAGAATTACAATCTAGACACCATATGCAACATGCAACCACATATCACGCTGCCAAGTTAGAGCAAGCACCTGCGATGCTAGTGTAGGGGAAATGCGGTAATCAACTACAGAGCTACGTTCACTATCTTCATCTAGCCTTGCTGTTTCTTGAGAATCATGTCGGGAGGCTGACGTTGCATTCTTTAAATGAGGAGTAATCCACTTGCCTGACTGCCTCATCATAAGTGATTCATGAGGGATACACAAGAACATTAGTTTGATATAAGAACATGGTTAATACACAGATGTACTAGTATGTACCAAAAACAGAAAGGCATGTCATATTCAAAGGTATAATGTGTAAGCTAAGCAGATGCAATTTAACCAAATTGGAAGCAATACAAGCTAGACATCCGGCCGGAGTGGTGAGCATGATCATCTAGGACCTGAGAGCCTAGTGGGAGGCGGGCTGCTTTGCCACCATCGCGGCTTTTTAGTTGGCTTCCAGGTGATGCCTCTCTTTGCTGGGCTTGTCACTGGCTCGGCCAGTGCCCTGACTAGCTATTTGTCTTTTGGTTCTCACAGGATGGTGGTTCATGTAAAAAATATCTTTCCTTATCTTAATAAAGACCGACTTCGGCCTTTCGAATACAAGCTAGACACCATATGGAACATGCAACCACATATGACACCGCAAAGTTAAAGCAAGCACCTGGGATGGTGGTTCATTGCGAGCGAGCTCATCAACTTCAGAGCTACGTTTACCGTCTCCATCTGCTGACACTGCACCTATTATAAGGCTGAAACATGTCTGGCTTATCCGCGTACGACGCTGGAGCGACTTCTCTCTTTTTTTTGCTTCTCTCATAGCAGCAGTGTCTGAAATACCCTTGCATAAAAACACAATAGTGAGAGTATGGGTGAAGTGTGTGCAGAACTAGTGCACTGTAAAAGTAGCAGATAGCAGGTGGATGAAAAATAAATGACAGGAGACATATGATAGCTCTACAACATTGCATGGCAAACAAAATTAGATTCTACTCCGTATGATTTTGTAATATATGAGCACAGGAAATGCAGGTACTCCTCCAGCACACCACCACATGTGGTCATATCAAGATAACAGTCGACTGAAAATAAATAGGTCAGTCGATTTTTTTAATGAACCGTCCGAGCTATATGGAATGGGAGATGGCCTTCGTCTACCTCCCGCCAGTCACCGTTGACGATCTTTCTCGAACCGCCAGCGACCACCGGCCCAGACCCTTGCCTCCGCCGCCCCGCCCTCCCCTCGACCTCACACCAGCGCCGTGCTTGGCAGCGCCCCAGGCCATCCCTTTAATCCCGGGCGACCTCCAGATCGGGCGCCAGTAGCTCTAGGCCCCACACGCCCCTAAGATAAACACCGAGGCGCTGCTTCCCCGGCGTAATAGGCGGACTAGCGCCTGTTACGCCGGGGAATGCTTCCGTTAATTGGGAATCAACTGACCATGAATTGAAATTCAGGGGGGCGACGGACCTCTAGCTAAGGTGAAATAGTATATGAGGAGAAACCTTGTGCATCGCGAGTTACTAGGAACATCTAGTATCAAGAAGAAGCGGTCAACTAGTGTCTTCTATGGGATCAATACCATGCAAGCAGACACGTATGATTTGCACGAATAAGGGAAGAGGAATACCATTTTCGGTTGCTGGTGTGGTCGCCTCCACATGTCGCGCCGATCTTCTTATTTTTGCTGGGGAAACCGATGTTTTGGAGGAGGGTGCAGGCTTGGAAGAACCCATGGCCAAATTGTTGACTGTGTTGCCGTGGCCGTATGTCGGCGGAGGGGAAGCAGATCCGAGGCAGCAAAGGACGGCGTAGCAGGAACAACTCCGGTGCGGTGGAGGGTGGCGAAGTTGGAGCAGCAGCGGTGAGGCGCAGGATGGCGTGGTTGAACTGGCTCGGGTATGGACGACTCGGCCTCGGCTTCAACTACTAGCCGTGGAGGGCGTTGCGGTTGAGGTTGCGGTGGACGATGACGTCGGGGTATCGGCTCCGGCGTGATGGAGGAGGGCGGCAGTTGATGGGTGGAATGGGGTGGCGGACGGAGGATGCCGGGGTTTCGCGGCTGGTGGAGAGGTAGTTTTTGCGCCCATGGAGTACAAATGGGGAATCGGACGGGTGGGTGGGGGGAGGGGGAGAACCATGTTTCGGTCTGGGACGCACTTGTTTTTGGCTTTTTTGAACAAAAGATGGGACGCGCTTGTTTGAAATTTGGGGAAAGTACAAACTTTGCCCCCCTCTTAAATTTTGGACCTACTGCGGGTCGGGGGTAGGATGGTAATCCCAGGTGTCCCAAATAGTGGGCGGGAGCGATTTCGGCCGCGCGCATGTGTGCTTAGGCGGCCATTGTGTATGAATGTTTTTTGGAGGCGGTTGCGTGGTGTCTAGATGAAGCTACAAACCTACCCCGGTTTAGACCTTTGGACGTCGGGCCGGTAGGTTTCACGGGTCGGAGTTATTAGAAAAGTAATTTCCTTGTACTACCAAACATTGGTCTCACGCGGTTTCGGGCGAGTGGAGGCACTTTTGGCGCTTCGTTCGAAATTTTGAAACACAAGCATTCACGTTTAGAGTACTCTTGAACTTTGAGGATTGACCTAAATAGACAACGTTAAATTTCACCTTGTATGTTTCAAAACCTCATTAAATTATCCGCTTCTTTTTGAAATTTTGACACTTGAAAATCCTATAACTACGATTATTATGGAGGAGCTAAATTAGAATCTATTTTGTACACGACTACATATGCTATTATGTCGAAAATTAGAGCAAAGATTGGTGCCCCCATAATTTAGGTATGATTTACAAATGCCATGATATCAAATTCAAACAATTGAATGGACTTCATGTTGAATTCGATTTTTTAAAACCACCTTGAGTTGAATTCAAATGTATGCTAGTTCATAGGTAGCTATTTATAATGTTCATTGTGTAACTTTCATATGTATAGTTTGCTTTACACACACAACATGAACTATACTCACGTTTATATTCGATTGCTAAAGCGATGCATTGTCTGGAGTTCAAAATACTAACTATGTGGATCAATTGTGTTGAATGATAACATAGACATGCTCAAATTCGATAGAATCTAGATGTCTGATGGATCAATGACCGTTCCTTACGCGAATGCAAATATCATGATCCTATCCTAATATTTGGATACAATTTATATCTTTAATCAATGTGTACAACAGTCTTGTATGTGTAGTTTCACTCTCCATCGGTGGTCTCTCATACATGCTCACACGCTCTCTCCCGAGGTGTCTTTCTCGCACACATGCTCTCTATATAACCCTCCCTCCCTCTCACAACCACTTACGACTATTTTCACTAACCTTTATCACAAGCACTCTTCCTCTCGCAAGCATACACACGCACAATCCCCATCGACCCTTTCTATATACATAGACCTGCCTAGGTGTCTCCTGTACGCACATTATCTTTAGGCCTGTCTCTCACGCATTGTCTCACACCTCTCTTCCTAATCGACGAGTATGATTCTAGCAGAGCATTCTGTAGGATGCCCCTTAAAGTTAGGTTGGATGAATAGTAATATCAGAGATAAAGGGGTTACCTTAGTCCAAGAACCTAGGGTTACAAATCCTAGCCGGCTTTGTCAGTGGACATAGAGTCCTTCACAATTATGCTATCTTTGTGTTGTATGACTAGTCATCCATGGGTCTCCCTAAATGCGTCACGGGCCGACCAATGTGGCGTAGGACGGAACCGAACGAAGGGCCTCACCTTGACCCACCGGACCTCACGCGGTGACACACCCTCTGCCCCCACGTCTCGTTATCTTCTCACACCCACACATACCAACACAGACACCACACACAAAAAAACATTCTCCTGGTGCTTCTATCCACTCCCACCTTGCATATACACACCCAAGGGAATCTCTCGCCATGACATCATATTCGTCTCTCTCTAGACCACTCTCATTTCTCGTGCTATCTCTCCCATGCCCCCCTGTCGGCCCCTCTATCCATGCCTCTCTCGAATACGTAATACACACACATACCTCTCTAGGCCCTGCCAAATGTATCAACTACACATTCACACATATTACATCACGTACCCCATTGATCTAAAAAGCCCTCTCTTCACGTTTATTTCGCATACAACATTCCTTTTGAATAAAGTGTGGCCAAAAAATATTTTAGAATTTCTACATATATACAACAGTACAAAGTTATATGGAGGAGTATGAACGCTTGCATGGTGCCCACAATGATATTTATTCCGCACTATGAATTTGTATATTTTTATACTATATATAAAGTTAGTCATAATAAAGAGAAACAAAGAGCATCTCTCTCTCCATCGCATACCCCCCCTCTACGCCCCTTTCACGTACGCACACAAACTATCTCCAGGTCCTCTAAAAGTAAGCCCCCATCACATTCACGCATGTTTCATCTTTCTCTTGCGATATATACACTGACGATCATTGTATTTGAAGTGAAAGCATGATACGTACATTGGACATCAGAATCCACTCATTACGGTCACCGTTTATGTTTTGTGGTTATTATACAGTCACGGGCTCACTGTACAACTCTGTATTTGCTCAAGACACGACTAGTTGACCAGTTAAACGCTCCACTTGGCACCTCTAGTGTTGCATCACATTATCTCACTACCATCGGGCCCACTTGTCGGCTTGTATCTACTCTACATCTACACTCTTATAAAATACTAGCAAGATGCCCATGCGTTGCACGGAACATGAAGATGCATTTGTATGAGTAGTTTATCTCGTGGGAGAAAAGGATGAACACAGGAAGGCCTTGTTTGCAAGTGTGGAGAGGGGTGTGGGTATCTTTTTGCAAAATTGCCATAGTTTCCTTCCTATCTGCCAGATATAGATCGGACAGCCTATATTGCAGGATGGCAAGCACACGATCATCACCGACTATGCTTTTTATAAGAGTAGGGATAAAATACACTTATAAAAAACAGAGTTGGTGATGATGGTGTGCCTACCATCCTGCAATATTGGCCGTCCAATTTATAGCTGACGGATAGGAAAGAAACTATGGAAATTTTGCAAAAAGGTACCCACACACCTCTCCACATTTGCAAATAAGGCCTTCCCTCGTTCATCCTTTTATCTCACAAGATAAACTAGTCATACAAATGCATCTTGATGTTACGTGCAACGAACGGGCATCTTGCTAGTAAGAATGAAAACAAACGACAAAAAAATATTGGACGGTGGTTCGAAGTCATGACCGCGGGCACAGCGAACAAGGTGGCCTTGTATTGGTATGCTGAGCCGTCTGTTTTAACACACAGGAGCTGGTGTGGTGATTATACACACACGCACGCATGCACACGAACTGCATGCATGCAACACTCAGACGAACACATGCACCCACGCACGCACGCAACACTCACACGTACACACGCAGCCACGCACACATGCAAAACTCACACGCACACACGCACGCATGCATGCACACACCAGTACACCACATGACCAACACACACTCTCACACTCAAGTGCTCAACCTACACATGCATGCGCACACATCAGGCCCTGACAGACACATACACAACTAGGTGATTCCCGCACACGGGGTGGAGTCTTGTCGCGCCTGCATAAATTTATGTTTATCTGACCTTTTCCCTATGCGAACTGACAGGTGGGACCCACAAGGAACATGGTCAATTTAACTAGTCAACATGGTGCCACGCAGACTATTTGGCTGGTCAACAGAGTGCAATCCGATGCTGAATCATGAGCAAGTGACCGTATAATCACCGCAAAACGTATATAGTGACCGTAATCAGCTTATTCTGAAGTTCGGTGAACGTATTACGCTTTTCTCTCTGTAGGCCCTCCAAAACTACATCTATACAGGTTCTCGCATGATACATCTAACAACTATGCAATACAGCACTACTATTACACTCTAACACAATAAATCATATGTGTTTTTAGTTTTACTAGATATCATATTTTTACTTAATTATTCAGTGCATATATTAAAATTGCCTTTGAAATGTATGGCCAGTATCATACACCGCGCAGGAAAAATCCCGCCCTTTCCTGTTTAATCGGGTTTGTATCGATGGATCATGCGAAACAGCAAAACTATAGTACTATATACAGTACAAGTGACAGTTCACTGGGCCATCGTGTCGTGTACTCCTCCGTCGTAAGAGTGGAGCGCTCGCTTTCATAAATCTTGTAGTCCCTTTCGCCGACATGTGGGGCTTCAAGCTATCGGGTCCACGTGCCATACCAGAATACAGTGCAGAGCAGCCGGGGTGAAGCACCCAGTCATGGTGCCGGCGTAGTAATGAGCAATGAGGCATCAAATCACAAAGTTGCACCTTTCCCGCAGTTAAGTTGGAGGGACGAAGTAATAATGCTAAAAAAAGAAGTTGGAGGGACGAAGCAACCATCATTTCACTCGTTGGTGAATCCGCTTCTCCCTCATCTTCAAGTTAACCACGTGTTGCTTCTGTCGTTGTTCTGCCTCATGTGGGAAGCGGATCGGCTTGGTAAAGCACTGACATGTGGGACCGCATGTTAGCAAACTGCCAGGACAACTTCCTCTAAAAATAAGAAACCTCCTCCGCCATCTGCGCGGCAAAATCACCTCCTTTTTACTAATCTTGATTCTATAATTTTTTAGATCAATATAATTGAGATTTGTATAGATAGCACACAGGAGCAAAACCAAGTGGTACGGTTAAGGGCATCCACAATGTGTAGCCAAATGTGAAAATAGCTTTTGGCATCATGGGAACCATTGTGGACGGTGTTGCCAAAGCTCCCTGATTGATTGATTGATTGAAGGAATAGAAAAATGCAGCGTCTCTCCTCTTTCTCCCGTGCTTGGACGCATGTACAGTATAGAGGACAGAGTCTACTCCCCTGTCCCTTCTATCACAAATCACAAAGCAGTGAGGCATCAAATCACAAAGCACAGACGAAGCAACCATCATTTCACTCTTCACTGACTCCGCTTCTCCATCGTCTTCTTCGAGAAACCATCTCACCGCACTAAGCTGGACGGACGACGCTATTGTGTACGAGTAGTACTAGTACATTTACACGTCCTTTGGTTCAACGGACTTCCTGATGAAAATAAGGCGGTTGTGTCAGCTTGCAGGCGGCACTTGCGAACGACTTACCGTGGTCTCCCTCAATGGTGTTCTCCGTCGAACGCACTTCGCCAAACCACAACGTTCGAGATATCGTCGACGTCACCGCAATGGGGAAGGAAGTCAAATATAGTTACTACCTCCATTTTTTTTGTACACAAGGCCAGTATATCAAAATTACATTTTGCAAAAGGCCACTAACACTAATTGAGGCAAAATTGATGGGGTTTGCCTCGTACTAGCAACCAAGGACATTAATATCCCCTACATGCATGTGGAAGTGAGAAGGTTGGTTTGCATGGCGCTGCATTAATCAAGCAATGAGGAGTGAGATGGTTAGCTCTTTGGGCTTTGGAGAAAAAAATACGCATTAATTGACACGTGAAACGAGGATTTGTATCGATTAATCCCGCGAAGGAAAACCCCGCCTTTCTTTTTTAACACTAGTACTCCTAGTACGTAGTACTACGTACTTATCCTGTTTGGGTCTAGGCCTTGCATTGCCATACTTTGACACACATTTTTTCCCAAGCTTCCCTAAAGTTTTCAAAATGAAAAGGAGCTACACTTGCGCACGGCTGTCGCGGTCACGCCGCACCCTCACACGGTCCCTCGTGCACGCCTCGGTCGCACCGCACCCTCACATGCATAGTCGCTCCTGCACGCCGCAAACCCAACCAAGGGAACGCACCCTCACTGACACGTGCTGTCGCATGTGAACAAACCAAACTCAGCCATCCTACAGCTGACACATAATTTTCGTTCATAGAGTATGTTTATCCAACCGCATGTTGGGGAGTATCCGTACGGCTCGTGCTGTGGTCTGTTGGGGAAGAAGAAGAGGTGAGGAAGAAGGGTTAGGAGACGTAGGATATTCATCCAACCGCCTAAAATGGTAGACTGACCCAAGTCATGCGACTTGCATAACAATATATGTTTCTACACAGCAAAAGATCCATAAAAACAACAACATAAAGAAAAACTACCACTGCTCGCGGAACGAGACGGCCTTGTCGTCTTTGGCTGCCGGCGCGAACCAGCCATAGCTGCCGACCTGTGTCTCCACACCGTGGTTGTCCTCGGCCTCCAGCTACTCGTTCACGCGGAGCGTGCGGGCGCTCTGCACGGACGAGAGCACCGCCCGGTTCAAGTCGAGGACGTCCGGTTCCGCCTGCAGGAGGGCCTCGATGGCAGCGGCATCCGCGCGCTCCGCGTCGAGTCGAGCCTCCGCCGCCCGGTTCAAGTCCAGGACGTCCGGTTCTGCCTGCAGGAGGACCCCAATGAGAGCAGCATCCACGCGCTCCGCGTCGAGTTGAGCCTCTGCCGCCCGGTTCAAGTCCAGGACGTCCGGTTCCGCCTGCAGGAGGGCCTCGATGGCAGCGGCATCCGCGCGCTCTGCCTCAAGTTGAGCCTCCGCCGCCCGGTTCACATCCACGACATCCAGTTCCGCCTGCAGGAGAGCCTCGATGGCAGCGGCATGCGCGCGCTCCGCGTTGAGTTGAGCCTCTGCCTCCCGGTCCTCCTTTAGTATTGCCAGGTTGAACCGCTGGTCCGCCTGCACCATGGGGGACTCGGACGCCGGCACGAAGTCGACGTCCATCGTCTCATACCCATCGGGGGCCTTCTGCGCCGCGACCTCCGCCATGAACATTGGATCTGCTTCCTCCTCCTCGTAGCTTGGCTCCAGAGAACTCGGGGATTGGCCCGCCGCAAAGCGAGCTTGGGAACGGAGGTCTCTGGCGCCGACCGCCGCCGCGATTTCTGCGCGGCGCTCTGGCGTCAGCATCTTGTAGTACGTGATCTTGCGGCGCACCATGGCTTTCCGGTGAACTAGGGGACGCTTGATGCGGGCTAGGGGATCGAAAGGTGGGGGGAGGCGCTGGAGATTAGGTGTGGTTTTAGGGCAGTGGCTGGCGTAGGCCGAGCAGCGAAGGTTCTGGTGTGAATAGTGGTTCCGATGACGACCAGTCAATCGGTTTTGACCGTACATCGCTCTTGTCGCGTTCGTGTTGCAACCCGGCACGCTGGACCCTCCACGTCGCTCACCGAATGGAACACGCTTCGTCTTGCGTTTTCGATCGTTTATGGGACCGCAGTTGAGAGCAAACCGACGTCCCTCCCCCTCCCCCGCCCGCGTCATTTTATGCGGAGTAAATAAAAACAGAGGGAGTATACTACGGATGAGGATCCCCTGACGTGGACGAACACATTGAGTAACTGACATGCGGGGCCTAGCAAGCATGGGGTCCGCCAGTAAGTGACCGAAAGGGAGGTTAAGGCAGGGATACGTATGTGAAAGGAGCTTCCAATGATATAATTTTCACATTATACATCTCATGTACTATTAATCTTGTCAATAGTCAAATGCGGTTTTGAAAAACGCATTAGAGCATGGTTAATAATATAGCCAGTCGATGGCTATAAGGAACTGCCATGTCATCTATAGCCATCATCTATTATATGCACTCATACAGTAGTGTGGCTATAAGGCTGGCTATTTCCCGCAAAAAAAATTATAAGGTTGGTTATTGTATTAGTACTTTTTTCCATCTCCTCTCCATCTCTTTCTTCATATTTATTGTATGTATTTAACTAGGAATGCGTATATAGCTAGGATCTTGCATGAGAGCTCACTCCCCTTACTTTTTCACATCTCTCTCCTCCACATAGGCCCTATATAAATGGAAGGAGGGAGTACAACTATGAGCATCGCATACTCTAGTACAGATGTTGTTAGTACTCCACTAGTACTATTGGACAGGGAGCTTAAAAAAAGTTACTATTGGACTGGCTATACATGGCGAAATCCTAGTAGGAAGAGCATGCGCGAGAACAAGCACATTCACGTGGTTGAAAACAAATTGGAAACCATCTCGAGTACAAATCTAGGAGTACGTATGAATCTAACAATATTGATTGGGCGTTGTTGAATGTTGATACTTTTTTTTATCAAAGTAGAGATACTTTGACTACACATAAAACTTATATGTAAACTAGGAGGGAGTATATTGTATGTTCAAAATGAAACGAACATTGAATACCCTTTATATATGATTTGCGGATGCTATGATCACCGGTTCAAATTTTTGAATCCGCCTTAGGTATCACACATGCCCCCACTCGTTCTCTCTCGATTTCATCTCAGGGTCCGGAGATCGATTGAAAGAGGACTAGGGTGGGTACAATACGTTCGTTTCGCTTATGAACGTACAATATACT